>NW_028297127.1:2640677-2792948 GCF_055798465.1 Pogonomyrmex barbatus | reverse complement strand
TTTCTTCTCAATCTTCGTCTCTCTTTCCTTATTCCTTTGCTTATTATCTGTCTTTTTCTCTTTAAGTTCCCTCGTCTGCTTTCTACCATTACGACCTGCAGTTTATCTTTCTTGAATAAATCACCCCTTTTGTTTTTTTTTCTTTGAACTACGCTACCGCTCTTTTTATTACATAGGTTTCCTCTGCCCTCCTCTTTCGTTCTTGTTTATCTTTAAGTTTAGCTCTCTCTTTCTCTCTCATCTTTCCTCCTTTCTATCTCTATCTCTGTCTATGTCTTGTCTGTTTTCTTACATATCTCATTATAAATAATTAAATAATTAAATGTTTTGTTCGATCAAAGTATGATACGAATTTATGATTCATAAAGTTTAATAACTTTTAAGTAATTTGATAGTACTAATGAGTTAAAAGTTTTTACATCTTAATGTGTTTATTACTCACGGAAATTTGATACACTTAACTTCGTAATTAACTTTAAAAGAGTTATTAACTTTATAAGAAGAAATTTTATAATTTTCTTGTTTATATTTATACTATTTTTATACAAAAACAGTTATCATAAATATTTAATAATGTTACTTAATTTTTAATTTTTATTATTTAATTTTTAATAAATAAAATATTTAATAATAAAATATTTAAATATATATATATATATATATATATATATATATATATATATATTTATTATTACTTTTATCTCATGAAAACGTATAATAAAACATAAAAATATTTAGTTATTGAATTATGGAGTTACTATTAATCAATTTATTTATTTACTATTACTATTTATTTACTGTTGGATGTATTAAAAATGTATTCTTTAATAATTAATAGATAATGAGCGCACCTCAATAGATTAATACACAGATTAGTGAAGTATTTGGATTTGCAAATAGCTAGTCGATGTATCAAGGACCTAATACTTTAGGGCTAAAGTTTCATATTGCGGCGGGAGTTTATCGACACTTATCGACATCTCGAGGAGTAAGATACGATAAAGTTGAACTGACTTAAAGCTGAACAAGTGTAATGGTAACCTTCCATCAATCATAATCTAAATGAGAGAATATCGAAATATCTGCATTGAAACTGTTAACAATATTATACAATTTTTTATAACTGAATGAATTTAATTCGTACATTTTTGTATTTGTTGGAAAATACATTTGTATGTAATAATTAAGTCAATATATTATAGGTAATCCTCTTGATTTTATTTAATCTTCTTTGGCAAGTTTGTTTTCGACAAGAAAAAGATTCGATAATCATAAATATTACAATAATCAAAATTTGAATAAATAAAATTATATTTAAAATAATATTAAAACGCTTTAAAAAATTATAACAAATTCTTTTATTATATAAAATATACGAACGCTTCGATATTGAAGCGAGAAGCATATTTTTTAATTCTGTTTCCAGTATCTACAGACAAAAGAAATTAATACTCGCAGAGTCTGGTATTAACAATTAATAACAATAAAATTAATGCCGAGTCCTGTTCTCACAGCTAAAATTTCATTGACAACTGTAAGATCTTGACTCGCTACTCGTGTCGTGTCGTTAGTATTTGCGCTTTCTCGCATATCTTTCTGCCGGAGGACGAGCAGAATTTACATTCCATATACGCATTTACATTGTAACCCGCCCACGAAAGTTGGAACAAAGGCGCAAAGATGCGAATTTAAGCACCGCCAAGCGAATCCGCAGACAGGAAAAAATACGCGTAATTAAAGCACAAATGTTCGCGCTGCATAAATCCTTTTTGCGAAAAGCAAAGCAAATGCTGCGGTAATAATCACGGATATCAGAATAAGACTTTTTGTATTAATGTAATCTGCGAATCATTGGGGCATTATATAAAAGAAAATTAACTTATTGTTGCATTATTTTAGTATGCACTGAATATTATAATGCTTGCTACGATAATGAATACAGTCATCATAATCAAATTAAATAGCTACTTGTTGTATAGAGAAAATTGGATATATATATATATATATATATATATATATATATATATTGTTTGTTATACAGACAGCGTTGAATTATATTGCAGTACGTTATAATTATATAATGGAGTTACAAAATCAATATATCATATTCTCTTACTCTACTGTCTGCCAATTAATAATTCTGAGATAGATTTCGCTCTATTATCAAGATAATAATCTCGTTGAAGGCTCATCTTGCTCCGTCGAAAGTTATAACATATGATTGGAAAACTAAGGTTTAATATATTTCAGCAAACTATTTTCTTGCTTAGCTTTATTTTTATCTCAATTTTTACGAATGCAAAGTATTAGATACGACTGCATTTCCTCTCGCGACTGGCGGCATCTTTCCACGGAATGATGAAAAATGCACGTACTAGTTTCCTCCCAACGCTTTCGAGAAATTCTCGTTATCCGCGGCATCGTTCCATTTCTGTCGTGCATGTAACGAAAACGCCACGGCGTAAGCCAAATTGTAAAATTGTTAGACATACGGCATCCTTGGGAAATACGGCAGATAATTGAATTCATGAATGCTAAAGAAAGAGCAAGCGGGACAAACGTTATTTTAAGATTTCACAGAGATATCGTGTAAGTCTGTCTTCAAATTTATGAAAAATGAAGCTCGAGACACAAGAATACACAAAATGCGAAATATAAGTCAAAATGCACTTGATTATTATATAAATAAGAGATTGTTATTAAATTAAAGATGAATAAAGTCAACACAATTGTTCAAAAATAATTATTTTTTATAATTATTTATATAATTATTAAACTATTTAGCTTAATTATTTGAACAACAATAATAAACTGCAAACAGTCTTTATTAAAAAAATCCAAATTTTTTTATATACTTCTAATGCACACTAACTCTCTATTTTTTTTTATTAATGTTCAAGCATTTATTTATTATTGTTCAAGCATTTGATTATGAATATATTGCAGAATGATCTTACTTCTTAATTAATAAGCTATTAACTTATTTCATAAAATATGACGTCAAATTTTTCAATAACTTTAGATAGAAAAGAACCTGATATTTCAATCACTTTGACTAAATCACCTCGACATTTCTCTTCCGAAAGTTCAAGCTGCGGCTTAACAATAACATTTTATCTTCCGAGATGGGAAAGACCTTTAAGTTTCTTTCATACGCGGCCGTTCACACGAAATTCCGCGGTTACGGTCCCGTGGTGAATTTTATTTCACGTTTTTCGGAAGATCGGGTAGTTTTATGACGCCAAGCATACAGAAAGAAGAAAAAATCGCTGACGTATTCAGACATTATGTGATTTTATCCGGAGAATGAATTTTAACCGGAAATGACCATCGTGAAAGTCTTTGTCTTCAAATATATAGTATCGTTATACTTGATAATGTGAGTCAGACATTCTAAATACTCACGAAAGATCTGGCCAAAACGATTTTAAATATCTTGTTTTTATCTTTAATTATTAATTATATATGTTAAGGAAGATATCTTTCTTTCTATCAATTTCATTATCGTCTTGTAAAGTTCGGATATAAAAAATAAAAGAATCACTCCAAAATCTTTTAATTACTGTGTATAATTGCTTTTACAAATTAGTATTATTGAAAGATTGTGTAATAACGCGCAACATAAGATAAAGTGGAAATATATATTAGTATTAACTATAATTAGTATTAAAAGTTAAGAAAATAAGATATTTGCAAGAATAAAAAATAAGATTAAACACGCGTAGGAACAGTTGAGCAAACAGCAATGAATTACTTTCGGTTGAAAAAACAGTGAGATAATTCTTTCTAATAAATTTTCTGTCTAATAAATTTTTCAGGAATTTACAAGGAGGATATTAATAAGATATTTGCATAAGGAAACCTAAGCTTTCTCCTTATGGCCGATTTCCATACAATTCCTATAGGATTTGAATTGTGGTAAATGCGGAACTCAGTATTCCTCTCGAGGTATAAATAAAGATCACGTCCGAATCCATTCCAAGATTATCGCATGAAAAATTTGAAAAATGGTTAGGGAACATTTTCTTGTCGGACAGTGACATTTATTTTACGTTTATATTTGCTCAAAATTTTAGATTTACTTAAAAAGCCCTTTATTAAACCCACACATGTTATACGTATAATCAAACAGTCGATATCACGCATAATTCAACGATCTTCAAAATATACCTTTTTCCATTTGACAGAACAACAATGTCAGTCACTGACTTACACCAACGCGGACAATTGTTTCATATTACTGCGAATTTCGTATTACTCGAACGACCGAATCGTGAATGAAGCACGTATGAATTTCACGCCTCGCTAAACAAATTGTCTCTTATTCATCATTTTACATAGCTAAACGATCATTTGATGAATTTTCGGAAATTCGGAATTTCGATATCACCTCTTATATCCATCGATAAAAAGAGACATCGTCATGGTAACGCGCATGTAAGAGATAAATCTGAGGCTATAAAGCGTCTATACCCGTATCTTATTCATACCGGATTTTTGCCATAAATCTATACTCCCATAAAATCTGCGATAAGACGACAAGCAATAAAATATCATGGAGTTGACAAGAAACTTTTTTCTTCGTTAGACTCTCGTCACGTTTTGCGATTGATGTATACTCTGATGGAAAATGTGACGTAGATGTTATTTTCTTATAAATAATACCATGGCAATTCTGTTTGAGGAAAAAATCTACTTGCGGAAAAAATTAATTTCAACAATCACTAGTATTCAACAATTTGAAATTATAACTTGACTAGTTTAAAACTATTCTTAAAATTTACCACGCCGTAAAGAATTTCATAAAATGTAATAATGGCGATAAATAAACAAATTAAGACACGGTCTCAATTTTCCAATCATACCTTATGCTAATGACTGCATAACATCACTATGTCTATGTACTATTGTAAGTTTATATCTCTCATCAAGGACAATACGATTTATATGACCATCAGTTCACTTAAAAAAGTGCATACATTACGTGCTATAAAAATGGTATTTTATTGACTCTTTTTTCTAGTGCTGTTCTATTCACTTTTTCGAACAGAAAAATTGTTACTTTTACGATACGCATTACGTCAAAATTTTACGATTTTGCATTTCATGTTTTTATCTAGGATTGAAAACTTTACGCATGTGATCTTCTACAAATTTTTTATCTTCATGTATGATATTGTCTTTAAATATTGAATCTTTATTCTACATTTCTAATAATTTATCCGCATTTCTGATGATTATTAAAATATAATAAAAAAATAGTTTAATTCTAATCCATTTTATGGGAAATTCTAAATAAATTCTACATTATATGATACATTTACTCCCTTTTATCAAATTAATGTATCGCATCAGGTATTAAAAGTGTTGACTCAATTACAGATTTATTTAATGTTATGAGTTATGAGAACAAATAATTATTCCTCAATTATCTTGTAATATTCAATATTAAATAAACTTTTAAATCTACTTTGTTTCAGAGCAAAATAGCAATTTTAAGTTTTGACATTGCTGAGATCCATATCATAGACCGGAATATACATATACATATAGTGCGTGCGCGCGCGCGCGCGCGTGTGTGTGTGTTTTATTAATAAGAAAAATTTTAAAATTATTTAAAAAATTCAAATTTTGATCAAAGGAAAATTGCGCGTAAAGTAATGATTTTAATTCTGATATATTTCTTTTAACGTATATATACAATTTAATTTATTTATATATAAATTTTACGTACATACTCATATGTGAAATTTACACGAGTTGCATGGTATTTCCAAAACTTCTCGAATAGGATCTCCGCAAATACCGAGTAGAGTACGCCGAATAATTGGAATATCACAATAGCCGTTGCGCATTGCGATCGCGACAGAGATAAGGGTCAATGAGAATCGATATTATTACAATCGTCGATGATTTCGTAACCGGTATTCCGCAAAGTTTATCCTGACATCTGTGCATGACTTTGCGGTTGGTTTAAACGCAAATTCGCCATCAGAACGCAGTCGTCGCATTGGTGCTCAGCTGCGACGGTCGACGTAGATTATGGTCGTCATACTAAATGTCACAACCGATTATGTCGCGAGACAAATGTTGCATTCGTGCGAACAATTGCCAGGTCGCTATAAACAGAATTGCGGTGTGATGAACTCTCTCGTCCATTTAATTGCGATTGCAAACGATTCAAAATTCTAATTTCTTAGATGCACCAATGATATAATTTTTAAATTTAACTGTTGTCGCTAAAAAATATTAAAATCAAATTATAATAAATTATAAATCCAAGTGTAATCCGTCATAGCATCTCGACGATTACAGAACAATTAGTTTTACAGAATTCAAAAGTGACCAGCGTAGACGACTGTCTCCCGTTCAGTCTTCACTGTTTACTGTTGATAATGTCAAGTGAATGGAGCAATCCGTTATTGAAGTGCACTTGGAAAACTAAAAGTTTGCTGACGTATATTGATACATCCGTTATATTGAACCTTTTTACTTGTTCCACTGTAGAGAACTTATTTCCGAAGTTTGTCCGATATTTCAGTAACATCTTATCATATACGTGCTCATGACGCATATCAATGCGTCAATTTTCACGACATCGACGACATCGACAAGCGACATTGTCGCCAGAACCGTAGAATTTACATAATAACTTGAATAAACTGCAACTTAAGAAATTCATATCTCAATGGATTTAATCATTTATAAAAAATGCTTATAAATAATTTACTACACTTTTAGTCGGAATATTGCAGAGTTTGTTAGAAAAGAGAAAGAATTTGCTTCCTGTAATAAGTTTCAGGCTAAGATCAGGTTTCTGGCTGCCGGTTATCAAGATTAGAGAGGTTGTTTCATACCGGCGAGATCGCGACAATAAAATAGCTCGGGCTTTCAAGAGCTGCGTCAGCTAGGCGGTCGATTAATCGCACCGTCCAATTGCAACCAGCACGCTTAATTGTCACGATTGCGGTCGATTCGTTTAATAAATCACAATCGCCGATTCGCTCGCGTTAGCATCTCATTACTCTCGCAAGCATCTGTAATGAGCCCATGATAATTGAATTTCGAGGAGTGCATTTTCGTTCGCGAGACGTATACATTTCGGACTCACTCATTCATAGGTCAACACGTGTCGTTATCGGGTAAATGTATGATACGTCGTTCCGAAAGCACGACATAATGAAAGCTTGTTACGTGACGCAACGTAGTTCGCCACGTATATGATTACTAATTAACTCGATTATTACTTTTTGATCGCGCTGCTACGGGCGGCAGACTTATCTACTAGTTTGATAAGTTTGTACAGTTAATAATCGATCGCACATCAACGATTCCCAGGTGATTCCACGAAAATTAAATTTGTTTAATAGTCAAGCATTTGTTTAACAACATTCAATTATATTTTTGCCTTTGATCAATAAAGTAATTCTTATTCTCTTCTAATTGAATTAGACTGACACATTTTTATAGAAAATTTTCACAAATATATTTTTTTTACTTAATTAATATCTCAAATAATTTAAGTATCTACAATCGACATTGCTATGTTCTGCGAAATAATTATCAAATCTTCTCAGACAAACTCAATTTAAACTCAATTTAAAAGAAACTTTTCGTAGTGTAATCACAAAACTTCCGTATGATATGTCAATTTCAGTTTCCAACGTGCTCAAACTGATTGCGTATCCGCAAGCTTAATTGCCAAGCAGAAGTCACGTCCGCATGTGCAAAATCAATTAAAAATTTCCGCGTGTTGTTGGCTACTTTGAAAATTACTTTTCGAGAATTTCAAACATTCTTGAACATTAAAAATTATGTCGATTAAATCGATTAAATATATAAGAAAATAAAGAATTCAGGTATTACACGATAAGATTTTAAATACTTTTTTAATTGTTGAATTCAAATAAATTCAAGAAAATCTTTGGCACATAGATAAAAATCAAAAGTTTTCTTAAATTTATTTAATAAATTCAGAAATTAAAAAGATTAATAAGTGTTTAAAATTCTGTCCGACCGTGCAATTCATGCCGTGTTATTCATTTATTTTCTATTAAACATATCAATACATATATTTATTTAAAAATATATTCCGAAAAAATTAATTAATACAAACTATATTAATTCAGATCTTTTATTATTTTTTTTTTTCTAATTATTGCGATTAGTATTATTGTAATGGCTTATTTTTGCGATCAGTTTCTAAGGAATTTTAGTATACAAAGTGAAGATATCTTGAGAAGCAGGAGATAGCAAACACGATTTGAATCTGATTTTTCTCCTATAGGATAGTTTCTCCTTGGGTTATCTTCTTAGTAAGCATAGGCACCTCTGAATCTTCTCCACCTAAGTTCGTGGCGTGTATGAAATTCTTGCTAGCAAAGTTGAGCCTTTACTACACGGCGATTGCGTGCAACGATCGAATTTGCCTCTCGACGATGAGATCGCGTCCTAGAGAACGTGAATGTTCTCCAAAGTAGATTTCTAGCTATCGACCTCAGGTGGCTAAAGTCAGGTGACTAATACAATACGCGAATAAGCAAGTGAAGAGGTAGTCCACTTAGAATCTAGGACAAGTTTGCCGAGATTCCTGGGCTTATGGTTACGTTTAGGGAAACGTGAGAATAATCATGTTCAAGTGGAGTATTTAATTACAAATCGCAGGAAGATCAGTCAGCTATCTCCGGTTCACTCTCCGCTTCGCGTTTTATTTTCAAGGATGCATTTACAAAGTACAGTCGTGATATGGAAATTCAGAATGCACTGGTTCCGCGAGATTTCGAATTTGATAGAACAATTAATGACTAATTTGATTTCAATCATGTACAAAAGGGAGCTCTCACAGTTAAACAAATCCAAACAATAAACACGCTGTTTTAATTACGAGCTTCATCGTCGCCCCATCGGCGATGCCAATTATAATTACAACTTGACGCGAACTCGCACGCTCTTTTGGCATTAATTAAATACGCTCTATCTATATAATTGATGCAAATCAAATTTTCGCGAAACGACTCGGCAGCCCATTCGAACTTTTGCGCCGCGTTACCTCGCAAACTGAGTTCGATTAATTTAGAATTAGTCGATGGAGCACGCAGATGTTCGCTAGCCATTGCGGCGGACTCGATATATTATATATTACAAGATGCAAAAGGCAGCTTGAACTATTTACATGAAACTTTTCAGTTAACAAGTTTCATTCGTAGAATATGCGATATGATTTAATTTGAATTAATTTGCGAGGAACTATATTATATTTTAATGCGACTTAGCTTCATGATATCGATCGACGAGGAATTAAAGCAAAACTAAAAATTTGCCGACAACAATATATGCAATGAGCATAAAACGCAAAACTACGTTTTATTACTTGAGTTTAATTTTGTTACTTAACTTAAAGCGAATGATCCATTATTTCTTTCATCTAATTATTTTGTATGCATAACTTTATTCTCTCTTGCGATAAACTTAGTCGCGATGAATCAAACAGGAAGGGATGTATACAAAGAGAAAGTAGTTTAAAGTGACATTTATTATATTGTAAATCCTTTTATATGCAAATTTTTGTTTGTGGTTTCTTCTGGTGCACTAGTTCGACAATCTGTAGTTGTAACGTCACTCGTTGCATAAAGATAAAAGACATAATGCAACAATAAAACTACTACTACGCGCAATCGCGACAGAAAACGTTATCATTTTCCACTTGCGTCATATAAATACGAAATAATACGCATACCATATTTCTTACGCTACCGCATTACCATGTTGTTTTACATTTTCGAAAAAGCATGTTTATATTTGCAAAAAACACATTAATCAGGGATCCATTCTACAAATGCAATGCACTCGTTTTATCGACTACGTATAATTAAAAGTATTCTTTAAATTAGTTTTGTACTTTTCTAAATAATATTTTGCACATCTCTTCGTGGAAAGGAATTCAACTGCAACGTGCACCAAATTAATTCGGTTCTCGTTACTGCGATGTTTGCATGGGCGGTTTGTAACCAGGAACCGATCGGCTTCATTGCCGTTTAATTACTTCCGGGGCGGATAGTTTCGATTGTCGAGGGTGCGACGATTCTCGAGCTTGCAGCTAATGAAACAAGCAAACGTTGGTGCATTATTCTTAAGCAAATGTATAATAGCAAGTCATATATTTTATTGTAATAATTAAAACTCGCGAAGATAAAAAAAACTAAAAAAATTTAGAAAAATAAAAATGTAAAAAATATCATGTATATATATATGTATATAATTCATGAGTTATATAAGAACGTTGAAAGATAATTTTAAATTGCTCCGTTTCTTTTTTTGGAAACTATTTCACATATTTCTTTTTCTTTTGCTTCTAAATACGTATTATAAATATAAATATATATTTTTTACATTTTTTACATTTTTTTCTCAATTCTTTTAATTCTTCTTTATCCTCGCGAATTTTAATTATTACAATAAACATAAAATATATGATCTTGCTATTACAACAGTCAATCAAAAAAGTGTTTAAAAAGTTTCAGATATTACTGCTTCAGGTATTACTTCAGATTAATCTGTTTCTTCACGATTTATCGTATCGTTTCGTATAATCGCGCGCTCTACAACATTCTTTAAATCCGCCGAAATGTCCAGTGTCCAGTGGGAGGCGCACTTATGCCGTTAATAATTTAATAAACCGAGCTTGTCTCGTCCAGCAAGATCATAACGCAATTTACGTCTTCAGTGACGCGTGACGATCTGAAGACCGGCTCCGGAGACCTTCGTCCTGAAAATCCTACGGGATTTAGACGTTAAATACATCAGCGCGGCGCACCACCGCTTGCGGAAGGGATCTCGCCGTTAAATAAACCGGCCGGAACGATCGTGTGACGCTTAATTATCGCTACGGGTATTGTATCGCGTGCCACACTTGACGAAATTACCGATTGCAAGCCGATTATGAGCACAGGCCAAACTTGATCAGTTTCCGGCTAACGTTCACCGGTAATTGATTTTTAACGAGTTCCACGATTCCGTCGAGGATTCTCGATTTCCCGAAGTTCTAATAAAGCGCAAATATTCCCGCTATGCAAATTTCCAAGTGAATCTTAAGGTGTGGAACGTATGTATGACGATAATTGAAATGTGTATTTAGGAATTTCAAATTCTCCATCTTCTAAAACTTATCAAATTAGTCATATAATCAAATTAAAAAAGGCAGCTGCATATTTTAATAAATTCCTTCCGGTTTTTCAAAACTGATTTCAAAATTGGCATTAAGTTTATTAAACATTTGAATCTAGTGTGTTGTAAAAGGCAAAATAAGATTATATTTCTAATTTAATATTTAAAGCATTTGTATGTGTCCGTATTCCTCATTCTGTATTTTACGGATGTTTGCACGACATTGAATTTCAATTGATCATATTTTATAATAGGAGAAGATGTTACAGATATCCATTAAATCGTGCCGTCAGGGAGGAATTATAATTATCTATTTTCATGCCGCTACAGTAGATGGAATTTCGCGAGCGTGTCGTGGAAAGCCATTACGTTTTCGTCCGCCGTGTAATCGGGAAAATGTTCATCCACTGCGACTGGATAATGTTCACGTCGTATCTATTCGAACGAAGGGGACAATTCTCTCAGGACGTTTGAAAGGGATCGAATTGAATTGACGCCGGGATATGATCGCGTATCGCGATTCGATTTTATTACAATACATGCGCGTTTTATCGTACGCGATAGCAATAATAATAGTCATTGTATTTTACATAGGTCTCGAAGACAGATCTTAGATATTTTCTTAAAAATTTTTATCACGGAATTTTTTTAAATTTTTTTATAGAATCGATTTCTAACTATATTGAAATAATGCAACGTTACTCATACGCGTATATAAATATTACCATTTGCAATAAAAATCAATATTTCTCGATTGTCGTGTCGATTTATTTCACCTCGGTTCTCGTAAATAAAGTTCGTCACACGCTGAGAACTTTAATTATTTTAGTGAACGCCAACTCTCTCGTTCAATCGGTGCCTCGAATACGCAATGGAAAACGGCCAAGTATTTTATCGACTAGGTGACCCTAAAATTTCACTTCGCAATGACTTCCGGGTATATCGCGCGCAATATCTTTGGCGCAATAAATCATCAACCGCTTTTCAATCGTTGCGCAACCGGGCGAGCTTTACCACCCGAACCGGTGGGCACGAATATTCACGGACTTCAGAATTGTGCCATCGGCGGTAAGTTTGTCCTTTCACCTTTCATATCATAGTATCGGTCATCATGGTAAAGAGTTCACGAGCCTCCATTCGAGGCAAGTATAATTCAAAAATGTCCCCGAGCGTTTAAGATAACAACGATCATTTACCATCGACTAATCATGAAAGTAAAATGCATGTAATTGACAATTGTTTTAATACTCTAATAGCATATACAAAGTAATTCAATAAGTGACCTGTAAAATAATCGATTGTAAATTTAGGAAAGAAAACATCCGCAAGGTTAACAAACTACTTTGTTGGCCGTTCTATGGCTATAAAAGAAGGACATATCCAACGTCAGATTATTATTTTGTCTTATTTGATCTTTTATTATTATTTTATATACTTCGCTTTTATAAAAAGGAAACAATATTTAGGCCCCCTCATCCTATTTGCATTTTCATCGCACGAATTGCGCAAAAGTGTCGCCTATGTCGGCAATACTCGAGAGAAACGCTGCAATGAACCGTTTACTGAAAAAATTAGCGCCACGTGACACGCTCAAGCTGGACGTACCAAAAAATTTCACGCTCCAATTACTAGTGTGGCTGATAGAATCCCTGAACTACGCGCACTCGCTGCTCTTCAATATGGTTGCACATCGGTGCTATGGTTAATGGTTGCAAGTGACGAATTTTTAACAAATTTTGTAACATCAAACGAAATTTCATCGAACCCTCGGAGGGTCTGGCTAAAAAAAAAATATGCAAAAATTTGCTCGTGGATACATCTACAAAACACGTTATAAAGCGATTGTATGTCGAAATCAATTTTTTTTCGCGCGATACTCACATAAACAATACGCAAAAATGTATTTATATTTTAAGAGGAAACTAAATCATTTACATGTATATATTGCACCGCACATACGTTGCATATATAGGCAAAAAAAAATTTTATATGATATAAATGTGGACTTTTTACTACTCAAATGATAGCTACCGAAACGATAATATCGCTTTTGGTCTCGAGTTTTTCGGGACGAGACTCGAGCGAGACTGAGGATCCGCGGATTCGCGTTCGGGATCCCGCTTCTTTCCAGGAGGCGGGCGCGAAACGACACTCAATGAGGCACGATCATACGACTCCGAACTGTCAATCATCGGTTTTTAGAAAAAGAGTGTTCGCACCTCTTTGTTTTTCCAAACGGGACAAGAATATTCAAATTCATACCTGTCCGCTCACGAATCAAGCAGCTCACCAACGCTCACCAACAAAAAAAATGCCTACATAAAAATTAAAAAAATACTTAGCTTATTTATTAGCAGAAAAAGGGTAATTAAAATATAACAACTAATAATATTTTTAGTTTGCATTTTATGTAACGTATAATTGTGATATTTGTAAATAATTATTTATCTTATATTACACATAATTTTATAATTTAACATAACTTTTTTCTTGTGTATAAATTTAATTTATTATATTCTTCCTGTCTATAATATTTATAATATTTATATTATATATTTTACAATGTTATTTTAGCGAAACTCATTTATTTTTCAATGTGCATTTATTTGTGAGAAAGCTTTTTAGCATTTTGCAAAGTAATTCTTTGTTAGCGATCAACCTCCACCAAACTGGCCAAAAATGCGAACTTTCCGCTCGAAGGAAGATTCAGATGTAAAACGAGGACGCGCAATTTAATTCCGGAAGCAAGATTGAATCTTGCAACGTATGTGCCACAAGATGCACCCGTCTTGCGTTACACCCGTTACATGCAGTTACATATTGTACGATACCCGTAAACACGGCGATACCGCCCTACGTAGCACGAGCAATAGCACGTAGTACCATAAATAGTTGCGCTAGATATTTTTTTGCAAATAAGTGATGAAGAGTTGCGCAGTTTTGCAACAGGAAAATTGCCCCCCCGTAAAAATGCAGGGAAAGCCGCTGTTTTATTCATTGCAGATGAGTATTAAGAACTTCCAAGAAAATATCAGATTTTTGAAAAAATATTCAACTCTTGAGAACTTGGAAGAAATTTTATCTTTGTCCCCACATTCACGTTATACATACATTCTCTCCTCTTATTTACTTTTAATATTTTTATACAATTAATGATGCATATTGTTACTATGTTTTGAAAATGGAGAGAGTGGATTGCATGGTTTCTCATTCTAAGATATATATATATATATATATATATATATATAATAATTATATAATAATTATTTATATATGTTTAATTCATAAATTAAAAATCAATAAGTTATTAAAATCAATTATCTGATATTTTACATATTATATTAATAGGAATATAATAAGAAAATAGGATTTGGAAAAGATTTAGCATTATTTTGCCGATTTATGTCTTACTCCAATAAATTGGATAAATCGAGCCAGATATTTGTACAAGTGAAACAGTTATCTGGCAATAATCCGGCAATATACGATTTATCGTTGTCACGTATACTTCGAAGCATGTTGCGACGCCATATCTAATGCGACGATCGCGCAAAAATGATTGAGGACCTGCACACAAACGTCAGGTAAATATTATCTATCTGACGAAGCGTTCGAGATTATATCACGTGCCGTCTTTGCGAACATTCATATACTACGAGGAGCTTGGCGTACGCTCCATATAATACATATTACATGCTAACATATACTTTGGAGGAAAAAGAAAATCGCGGAGAAAGCTGCTGCGCATTACAAGTAAAAATAAACCTATCGAAGGTTGATAAATTTTTTTTTAACGCTGCTTGCATCGTTACAAAACGCTGTTAATTATGTCACGCAGTGACTCCACGTGTCAAGACAACCATACACAGTCTTTTTAATCGTAAAATATACCTTATATTTAATTTTTTGCATATTATACCTCGCACAAGGATAAATATTAAAAATCTCGTTTATTATTAATAATAAAAAAAATTAATGTAATGTTTTACCACATATATGAATATGTATCAAAACACACACACACACAAACACATATATATAGAAAATCTAATTCACCCGATGTCAAACGCCGATGCGCGCGACTGATCGGTCGATTTTCATTTCCTTTTTTGCTTCAAGAGCATCTCGGGCTTGCCGGGATATTACTTCCTTTCTTATTAACGCGATCATCCGAAGCGTAACAGCTGCTGTATAGATGCGATTTCCTACGCGAACGTTCGCCAGGACATAAACTTAATACTATAATTATCGCCATAATCCGAGGTATTGATTACGCGGCGTACAGAATCAATAACCATCACTATATTGTGGCTGATGGTCGTTGATAGGAAACCATAAACGGTTTACAGCGTATAGTGAAGGAGGACTTTTACGTTTTAGCCGGTAAGAAGATTTTGAATACGTGCTTTCGCAATAAAATTACGGAACTTACGTCACATGCGATATCTCGGATTATGACGCTTTCCGGTCGATTGCCCTAGTTCTATTAATAGCTCTATTAATTTATCAAAAAACGTATTTCGTAATATGTATAGGTGGTTCGATAACGTTAGCCAAGACCTTCTTTAATCATTTTCAAACGTCGGTATTGTTTTAGTCCTGTTGTACTGTTTCGAACGCAATCGTCCGTTTCTAGCTGCAACTGTTATAAATAAATAACATAGTAAAATGCAAATAGACGTCGATCATTATTTAATTATACCTATTGCCAATATTCTTTTCTTGCAATAATAATTTTTTTGTAGTATTAACAATCAAACAGCATTATATTTGCACATCTTTGTATTTTTATTATCTTTGTCATTATATTCTATTTTTAAACATTGGAATTATTTTCACAATAAATTGCTTCTTATTATTCAATTATATAGATTAATTAAAGCAATATTTGTATAATGTAAATTAGCTGCATTACTGTTATTTAGTGCGAACTATACATATAAGTGACATATACGAAATCTAATATGTGTGTATTGTGTTCGGCAACAATACTCATCTACGAACAAACTTGATTCCCGAAGGGGAAACTTGGAACGTTTGACCACTAACTTAACAGCCATCTGGCAAAGTTACTTTCTACGAGTTGTATGATTTGCTTGAAACAGTCTTCTAAACATATATCTCTGAATGATAGAACATAACGAATACCTGAATATTTACATCTTTCTTATTATTCTCAGAAAATTAGCACCTTAACGTATTAAAAAATTATATATGCCATTTAGTCATATAAATCTTTAAATTTAACAATGAAGATTATAAAAAACAATTTTAATTTACATTTTGATTTATAATTTTCTGTTCACGAAATATATAATAAACATTAAAATTCTTCAATATATATACTTTTCTTAAAAATCTGCATAATTAACAATTTGTCTATAGCTATCTTTTAAAAATATGATATTTTTGAGAAATTAATATATTTAACTAAAAGAATAAAAAAATAATTCATATCTGTGAAAAGAAAAACATTCCTTAAAGAAATTAACTGTGTCTGCATTTATCGTTGAGCAGTACTACTCGCTTTGTGCCCCTATATCTTATTTTTGAATTCAATTCAAAATCCATTTATTGTTTATAGATTACTTACACATTATTTTGGGCAATATTTTCTTTTCCCTATATTAAAGAACTAATATAATAAATAGAATTCGTAATATATAGTAGAATTCGTATAATAAATGATGATCCTAAAAGTTCTTAATGTTTGAAATTTAATAAGAAAATAAATGCTAATATATTTTAATACCCTGTAATTTAAAAGATACAGGAATAATGGATTTTGATAACAAAAATATTTCTCATTTATTTTAAGTTATTTAGCTTATATTAATTAATTGTCAAATTGCTAAATAATTAATTACAATTAAATTGTTACAATTTTTAATTGCCAAATTGTTACAATTGCGACATAGTTTTATTTTTAATTACTATAGATTTATTCACAAATCTTTAATTTAAATTTATGTTAAAATTTAAAGGAAAATTTAAAGAAGCTTTACTAATCACAGATAAAATATAGGACAAAATAGAAGTAGTCAGTTTCAATTTTAAAAATTTGCAGAAAAATAACATTCATCTTTGTAGTGCTTAGTTTGTAACATGTTTAGAATTACGTTACACAAACACGATTGCTTCTTGAAAGCGTAAACATGATGCAAATGTTAAATATATACTGTTCAGAAACATAAACATTATCTCTAGTTGGTTCTACCCTAATTTAAGAACCTCTCTTAATTATTTCCTTACAGTTTATTATAGATATCACTTGCCTCTTGTTAAAGTAAAATTAAATTTATCAATATTTAATATTTAACAAACAATAATATTTAAAACATTTGTGGAGTAGATATACGTGCACAAGCAACATAACAAAATCTTGATAGGAAACGACGAATTCAAATGTAGTAAAAAAAATCTGCACAGTTCGAAATATCCTGTATACATTCTTTCAATTAGCATATAAAAGTCATTTTTTCTTAGAAATACATTGTGCACATTGCAGCGATATTGCGTTAGTTCCGCGAGTATGCGAAAGTAGACGCGTATTAAAGTTACATCCTGCGTAAAGCGGTATATTCTGGCAGAATAGCGGAAGTATTCTCCGAGAAGCAACGATATATGCAAGCATCATCTACCGACCTGCATTCACCACGTTCCTCAGTCCTCAGCATTGCCTTTGCTACGTTTATATTTTAAAAAGGTTAACGTCCCTTGCACGCAAATGTAAAGCTACAAAATTCGCCCAGTGCCAAATTTCTTTTTCAGACGAACTCATTTCATCTACAAATAATCACTCTTTTATAATCACTCTTTTGAAAAATTTCTTCTTAATATATAGTGAATGTCATGCCATTTTTTAAATATATTTCACTGCATAAGTAAAAAATACATTTCTTTTTTAAATATATAAAACTGAAAATTGTTTTAATAGCTGTATTTTTTCTGTAAAATCTAAATGCATAATTATATAAATATGCTCTTAGTATATAATTAAACAAATCTAAAATATTATCAAATTTCACTTTCACTTGACTTAACTTTCATTCAGATTAAACGTTTAAAAATTTATTAAAAAAGAATAGAAAAAATAATTTTTCTATATTCTTCATTTATATATGTAATAATCTAAGCCAACAAAATTTGCGACAAAAATGTATTTTCAATCAAAACATAACATAATTTCGTGCGATAGGAATAGCTTTTTCTATATATAGAATAATATATATATATATATATATATATAGTTAATTTAGCGAGAAGACGATAATATTTCAAGGTATCATAATTTTCTGGTTCCACCGTTATAACAATTCTGGTTCTAATCGGATTGGTTAATGATTTATGATCTTTGTGTGTGTGTGTGTGTGTGTGTGTGTGTGTGTGCGCGTGCGTGTGTGCGTGCGTGTGTGCGTGCGTGCGTGCGTGCGTGCGTGCGTGTGTGTGTGTGTGTGTGTGTGTGTGTGTGTGTGTGTGTGTGTGTGTGTGTGTGTGTGTGTGTGTGTGTGTGTGTATCGATCGCTCACCCGTAAGATTCGCTCCATGTGGCTCAGCATGTCGCAACAAGGAACCTGACACGCGTGCTGCTCGTTGCTGCGAGAAATGGCCCTTAGGATATCATGGACGTTAATACCATATTTCACTACGCTCCGAAACAGTCGCCATCGAGGTAAATCGATCCTGCGGTCTTTATATTTCATACATATACTAAATGTCATAAATGCCTTTGCCTTATTGTAGAAAGATCTTTTAAAAAAAAAGGAAAGTTGTTACTTTAAGATAGATCGATGCTGAAATGCTTTATAAAAATCAAACAATATCTTCTATAAAAATTAAATTAAATTAAATTAAACATTAAAATTAAAAATTAAATTAAATTAAATTAATTAAATATTAAATATTTGTTTGTCAAGAGTAATAAACAATTGCGAATATGTAGACTTTAAAAAAAAGATGATGAAGAATTTTAATTCAGTTAAAATTTAGTTCCGCATATTATCACAGATATAAGAAAAATAATGGATGTTATAAAATTCAAGAAATATATACGATGAGAAAATTAAAAGTTAGTTATAATTAATACCATAGCACACTCGTCAAATAGTACTAATTACTGCTCGAAAATATTGAACACTTTTTTCATCATTAAAAATCACAGAATATCTGAATCACACATAGTACATTATTACTTTTTCTTAACATAGCCGTCTAGTAATACAAAAGCATTTATGATGCTTACTGTGCGCCGGGGAGAAAAAAGTGATCGAGCTGACGCTACGGTAAATTTATAGCAATATCACCCGCCGCTAATATTTCGATGGTCAACATTTGCCCTTTTCGGTACGAGATTATTAAGGCTGTCCGGAAAAAATGTCATTTTCTTCCAGTAAAACGAACCGATGTTAGAAACCGATGTTAGCGAGACGTTGTTTCAACACGGCGAATGATTAATAGCACGATTGACATTGGTTGATGATAGAAAGAATAACTTTAATATGAAGAAACATGAAAATGTTTTCGAAAGTCTTAAAATGTAATGTTAAAAACAATTGTGGCGATTGTTGCAATCAACAATTTTCGAGATACAGATCAAATCAAAGAACACTCCTTCTATCTTCCAAGTTCAGGCGAAGCCTAAAATAAAATTAATAAATAAAAGGAAAGGAAAATAAGAAAAAAGTTAAGATTGATCCTTATCATAAATTTGTTCTCTTAAAATTTAAGAAAAAAACTGAGATATCCGATCTTTATGACTATCTCAATCGTCGTATCCATTTACGTTCATTCAATCGTTGCTGCTTTTTTACCGCGGTAATTTTTGCCATAATAATTCACCATCACGATATTCGCGGTCACAAATCTTTCGTTCGCATGACTCGGACTTTCTCACTTCGCTGAACTTCCGAGTGCCGTCGCGACGTTTGCTCTCCACCGACGTCGAAGTGCCGCGAACGCGGATGGTAGTTCCATCGGACAAGATCCGTTATCCTTCCGCAGTTTTCCGTCGCGTTCGTCGTTTTCTCGTGAAAAAGTACCGGCGAAGTGGCCGGGTGGCGTGCAAAATGTAAACGAATTGCCCGTACTGCGCCCGACATTAATGCCCAAAGTTCACCGTGGGTTTTCTCTTGTTACTTCCGGTGCGACTGAGACTGTGATATACAGCGAGTGCGATGTTCCCCGTATGTTACAGAACATATTGTTCGCATGGATTTAACCCTTTCATGTCTCGAACTCACATACACCACACATACACACACACACACACACACACACACACACACACACACACACACACACACACACACAATCGTGATGTACTTCTTCTTCATTTGTAGTACGCAAACGCATACGTGTCATAAAACAGTTGTTGATCACGCACGAATATGAACCATATTTGTTTTCTATGAAAATCAAAATCTAATGTTGTTGCGACAAATGAAAAAAATAGATTTGCATTTAATACGACGTAAATTAATAACATAATTAGAAGGTTAATATTGTCATAATATTGCGATGATATAATTAATTACATCTCGAATTTCTGTAAGAGATGTTAGGGACGAGTTTATGCGACTTGGTAATTTAGCTGGTTGGTTGACCAACGAGATTTCAATCGATTATATTACATGATTACATCTGCAAATAGCACTCATGCGACGAGTATGCATATATGTATATACAACATGTATATCAATATTTCCAGATTTCCTTCAATTTGGATCATTTCACGCTTGAATTCATTTTTAAAATATTATAAAATAGAGAAATGTTAAAGAATTCGAATTGCCTAACTTTATTAAACTTCATCAAGCCAAAAAAATTATTATGACTCGTGAAGATGATATGCTCTTGAAGAGCGTAATCATTATAGAAGAACGTAATCAACAATTTGTCTTAAAAATAAAATAAAGCGAAATACTTTACAAAAGTGTTTTTAAAAAATTGTAAAAACATTTTTATACCCTGCACAGTTATTTTATGTTTTATTGATACAACTTTATTATTTTCTTATTTGCATGATATCTTAGAAATAAAGATTTTAAAGATATTTTCAAGAAGATATGAAATATGATTATTTAAAATTTTTTAAATTCATTTTAAATTCAATATTTAAATGTCAATTTTTTTTATTACAATATATTTTATTGTAATAAAATTTCTTCAATCTTTTAGAAGGTATTCGATGATAAAATGATATTTTTACAATCGCAAATCAAATTTCCCTTCTGTGATACGAGTGTATCTATAATTTCGATTATAATCATTAGCCGCATAATACACACACGTGCAATTACGAACGCTCTATTTTGCTACTTAGTCTCGTATTGAATATTAATACTACGTAACGATTGTTAATGGATTTAACGAGAACCATATTATGTAGTTCTAATCTTTTAATGTACGTATAAAGCAATGCTCACTATTTGAAAACAAATCAAAAGCATAGATTGACGCAGTGTGCAACAATCATAGTGATGCAACAATCACGAGATAACAATTTATCCGCCACATCAATTGTATCAATAGATAGAGCTTACAAAACATAAAACAATTATCTCATATTAATTAATTACATGATTACGAGTTCTAATAATAAATATAATAAATATAATTATTTATTTGCAATCAAGTGCACATGTTAGTTTTAATTGAAATATTACATTAACCATAGGGATAGAAAAGTTTTAATTTTTTAAATTACATAATGTGTATATATGTATGCGTCCGTATGTGCATATAAATTCTTAATTTTAAAAAGATTACGTCCGAAATTGCAAAAGATAATTGGAAAACGGAGAAGATTTTTATATACCGATTCACTCGGTTACAAATTAGCATTATTTCAAGATAAGCCGGGTTTGTTTTATTGTACGTGAATTGAAATCCGGTTTCCCGAAATTGCGGGAAACTCTAATCCCCGCTGTTACACGCTATTACTGGGTAAGCTAGCTACCACTAGTTTTCGCTCACATATAGCGTGGTGTGCGTGTTGAAATTGAACGGAAACTCGATTAAGAAAACTAAAATATTCCAGATTGACTAGAAATTTAAACGAAAACAAATTTTTGTATTATCTATCAAAATAAATAAAAATCAAAATCAAAAGGCGAACCATTTTTTTTTTTCGTGAACTTCATGATATTTGTAGCGATTGATATTTCTATCAATTGCAAGGAATTATAAGATAGTTCGAAGTTCGCTCACATCGCTCGCGGATATTTTCAACAGACCTTGTGGCTGATTTTAAGACCGACCTTTATAATAATCTCTCACCGAAAGATAAAACTGCGATGAAAACACATATCGGATTTACAAACATTTCACAGCAAGTTTTTGTTTAAAATATTTATTTTAATGTTCTTAAAATATTTAGTTAAATCTTTTCTATAATATCAAATACATTTTTTAAAATATTTAGTTAAATCTTTTCTATAATATCAAATACATTTCTTCAAATATTTAGTTAAATCTTTTGTACAATTCAAACTTCTCTTTTATTATGTACCTATAAGATAACGTTACTGCATAATGATTAAAAACTAATAACGTTATCTTTAATGTTTTAAATCAATTCCAAATTATTTCCTAAAAAATATGCATTGAAAAACCTACTTTTTTTCTAACTTTTTTATATAATTATACTATTTTTTTATAATTATATAAAATTATATATATATGATTATTTATTATTTATCAACGTACTTTATTTTGCGATCAATTCAATCTTATTTTGATCTCTTAATCTTCTAAAATTCTTCTTGAAGAAGATTGCACATCTGATCCGTCGGTCAGACCACATTCTCCATCATGGATTGCACAATTTTCTTCGAATTGGACAAACACTCTATCGGCAGATAAAGATGCAAGAATATAAAAATGAACAAGGATAATCGGGAGATCAATCTCGTCGCGCACGGATTTAGGTCGACCAAAGACAAATCTTTCGACAGATTCATGATGAGATAAAGATGTGGAAAATGAGTTTTTCTCTCTTCTTCCTACGGTAAAAGGAAGTTTCGAATATCTTAAGAAAATCAGTGTATCCTGCCGGACCCCGGAATCAGTCTCTCGATAAGGTTCATGTAACCGTTGTGCCATTTTCGTGCTATACGAAGCAAAGAGAAAAGATAGCTATTTTTCACCTTAAGAGAAAAGATTAACTATGGTTGTGCCGACTTTATTACTATCGTGCGAGAGATCCCTTTGGCTTTGAAAAGAAGACCGATCGCTCTTAATTGCATGCTTTTTCTCCTTTGACCAAAGTAATTACGTACATACCACATATCCATGATTATGTAACTACTTTTAGGAGAATATTGAAAATATTATTTTTATTTATTTTTAATAAAGTACTTCAAAATAAAATAAAGCAACTTTATTGAAAAAACGGAAATATCAAATCTAAATTATATTATATAAGATTCTATCATATGTATTTGTATGATATGGATTGTTACATGAAAGAAGAAAATGTCAATTAATCATGATTTACATCTCAATATCATCCTATATATTTGTCCTTGTTTAAAACCATATTCAATGTCTTTGCAAAGTACATGCTACTTTATCGATCTGTATTATCTCACTATTTTTCGACTCTGCAATCATCCTCCTCACGTTGAAGTAGTCGAAGATCCGTTGAAAGGAAGCTTAAAGTTCGCGAGCAGATCTGGATCGGCCCCGGACAAATCTTTCAGCGATGCATGACGAGATAAACACGCGGGCACAAAGGAAGTATAATGCTGCGTTTTTCTACCGCATATATCCGACGCGAGACTTTAGCAACCACACAAGCGGTGGTAAAGATTCTGGCTCGAGTCCTCCAAAAACAGGATAAACGGCCAATCGAAAAAGCTGTTTATATTGTTAATCCGAGTACCGATCTCCGACAAAAATGATATAAATGCACATATTTTGTTTCAATATCTAAAGTCTATAATAAAAAAAAAAACTCCTGCTGCATAATTTCAAATGAATTCAATATTTTAGTATTCTTTCAATTCTTCAACTGATTAATTGATTTTAAGAAAAGTCAGTCGCTGATTTTTCATATTATACAATGTAAATGTGATTATTTTTATTATACAAATATTTTTAACTGTATAAGATAAGGGATAAAATGAAAGACCTTTCACAGAGTAATCATAAAAATTAATTTCGTTTAGATACGTGAGAAGTTGCATATATTTTCAGCTATCTCTATTATAGTTACAAATGTGTCTTCGTATAACAATCTTGTGTCTGCTTTATTGAAGAGCTTTAATAGGATTTGCAACATACGTATGAAGTACGACTGACGTTCTTAACGTAAAGCAGGAGCGCTTTCTCACGTACATTACATAAAAATTTGCCGACTTGTGCACGAACGGACAAACCGCGCGGAAAGCGTCATCGAACCGAACGTATAATCATATCAGCTTCAATTTCACCATCGTGGCATCGCGGTCTTGCTCCGTGGTACCATAAAGGCTAGAAAAAGAGGCGGCGGGAGAGGGTGGAAGGGGATGAGCACGCTACGTTTCACTTCGTCGTTTCTTTCGCGTCGTTGCGCCCGCACGAATCGATTTTCCCTTGTCGACTTCAACTCACGATCCCGATGACCGTGCGATCTCGAAACGACGAAGCGACTTTTCTTTTTTGTTATTTTTCCCATCCTTTTTCTTGATTCCCACACAATCGGGCACATTTGTAAATGCTGTAACCGCCCGTCGGGCGAGTTACGTTTGCCAGGAAAGCACGAAAAGAGCGCGGACGGCATTCAAAGTTAGCCTTCAAAGATAGTGTGCCTTGTGTATGCGGGCGCTATTTGTGAAACAAATGACCGGCTCAAAGGAATGTATACGTCCAATGATTTGAGCTCGATATTTTTCATGAAATATATTCTCGTTCATATTGAAAGTATTTTGCATCTATCGGAAAGATATCTACATCACATCACAAAGAAATATAGGATATTCACATATGTATGTAAGCGTATAAGCTTTTTTATTGAAAATTCATATTTTCAACATATTTTGTATCACGAGGTAAATAACTTTATATCAAAAAGTGAATGGTACTTTATTACACTCTTCTAAAAGTCATTTCGGATAGTTTTGTATAAATGAACCCTAAAAATTTATAATCAAGATATTTTGTATATATGAAAGATGGGAGAACAAAATTATAGGAAAATATAAAGAGAATTCTTTTTAGTTTTTTTTTTTATAACTCCTTTAGATAGATTCATTTTAAAGATATTGATTTTAGATATCGAAAGGAAATGGATGAGAAAAAATCAATTTACACGATAATATCTTAACAAGTTATCGTTCGCTCGTTTAAATTTAATCCATAAAGTAAGATTATAAGATTATTATAAGATAATTGAATCAACGGAGAAGAAAGAGATACATATATATATATATATATAACTGACAATGTAACCCGAAGTTATTTCGAAATGGCTCGTTTCGTTATGGCTCTTGAATTGGTATAATTTTCAAGTACCCCCGAGTGATCTCGAAAACCGGAATCGCGTGAAGACGCAAACGTTTTTATTAAAAGTACCTTCACTAAAAGCTTTTAGGCACTTAATTAGAGGCTTCTCCCGACGGTCGCTCTGGCAAATGATGTTACCAATTAAAAATAATTACTCTGGCGGTTCTAATGAGCCTTAATCTTCCGTTATCAAGAAACGCTGCAGTTGCAACTTTTACGCGTTACACCTGAAAATTACTTTGAATGCAAGTATTTCTCGACCAAAATTAATGCGAAACGTCTTTTGCTTTTTGAGCATTTGTTCAAGCGTCAAGTCACTCGTTGTACAAAGGAAAAGAGATACTTCACGTTTACACTTCACGTGAATAATATATTTATATCTCTATATACTAAAATATGATCAAAGTATAGAGCGTACCGACATGGAGATCGAAATATATCAAAAGTTGTCCCTGTGAAAACTACTGTGTTATTACCCCGAGTTAGGTGATTTTCTTTTTTTATTGTAAGCATGCAGCAGACATATCGCACGTGACACGGAAAAACTTTTGCCGCAGGGTCGTATAACAATTTCTTCCTCACTTAGGCGCCGTTTGATCCGATGCAAGGCACGTACAAGAATGCGGGAATATACAAGTTCCGTTTCGCCTGTCTCCTTACGCCATTCCTTAACTCCCGTCTACGTCGACAGGCTCGATGCGTCTCACGTCGTTGCGTCTTCCGCATTGTTGCACCAGATCGAATCATTTTCCTCGCCGGGGCTCTCACCCGTTCCACTTTCGGGCTCGTACAATGTAACCGGAACGTCATGCAAGAAATCATAAAACAGGTTTTCCAACCGGTAATTTTCGAGAATGCTCCGTGTGCGTTGGCCCGAGAAATCGAATTCGCATTTCCCGTTTCGCCTCTCCACCAACTTCCATGTATTTATATCCGATAGCGTCAGCTGGCGTTTCCTCCCTGCCTTTTCAAAACCACCGGGAAAAGGAACAATGCATAATAATTACGAAATTTCTATATTCCAAATGTGCGTATGAAAAGTTAAAGCTGTTTGTGTCACGCAGATTTGAGCTATGAATTGAAAGGCGAGTGTGTATACGCGACTGAATTTAGCTTCTGAATTTTTTTTTTACGATAAAAAAATCTATGCGAACGCTTTCTTGATATTTCAAG
This sequence comes from Pogonomyrmex barbatus, assembly GCF_055798465.1. Lineage (NCBI taxonomy): Eukaryota > Metazoa > Arthropoda > Insecta > Hymenoptera > Formicidae > Pogonomyrmex > Pogonomyrmex barbatus. The sequence continues at coordinate 2,766,128 of NW_028297127.1, read as the reverse complement.
TTTCAACTTTTACTCGGCACTCGATAGCTTTTTGCCAGGAAAATGCGATGCGGATCTTAAATAAAAGAAAAGAAAATTATCGGTTTTTCGCAAAATGTAATCCCAATTTCGGGTATTCATACGCAGAAACTTGCAAAGAAACTTCGGAACATCGGAGGACGTGCCGCGTCGGGTTGAAAGTAAGAAGGATAGGACGCGGTTGCTGCTGTTGCTGCTACTGCTGCTGCTGTTGCTGATTCTACTACTATAGCATTGTCAGTCTTTTGTTTCGCGAAGTTATAGGACGCGAATATCACAAAACAATGCACGAGCCTCGAGCAACGCCGAGGAAAGGATCGCGCTTTCGGAAAAAAAGACAGACAGGATGGAAAGTTAACAAGAGAAAATGAGAAATAGGCACAGAAATAGATAAAAAATGAGACACATAGAAAAAGAAAAAATGCGAAAAGGAATTAAATAAACGGAATAGATGAAGAAAAGGAAACAGTAGCAACTGTCAAGAAAGAAAGTGACAAAAAGGGATAATGGAAAATCCGCAAAAAAATAAACTCTAAAGAACAGCAACAAAAGAAATTTAGAAAAAAAAGTAAAGAAATGAAGCTAGAGATAGAAAGAGATAGCCAGACAGGAAAATTAGTAAAAAAGAAAAAACTTAACAAGGAAGCAAAAACGAGAAAGAACAAGATAAAAGAACAAGATAAAAGAAATACTAATAGTAACAAAATGAGATAAAGAAATAGAAAGTTGAAAGAAGGACAGGAGGCATAGTAGAGATGAGATAAAATGCGAAAGAAGCAGCTATCACAGTATACTTGACAAAAAAAAACGAATATAAGTAACGAATATAAGTACAAATAAATAAGAAAAATATAATTATAACAAGAAGCAAATAACAAGTAATGTAGAAGACGTAGAAGAGGGAATGTAAAGCAAAAAAGAGAGGGAGGAAAGAGCGATGACAGCCGAGTGAGAAAAAAACGAGATGGAAAGACGGAAGGATTACGATAAGAACGATGTAGAGACAGACTGAAAAAAAAGAAGAAGAGAGAAAGAGAGAGAAAGAGAGAGAGAGAGAGAGAGAGAGAGAGAGAGAGAGAGAGAGAGAAAGAGAGAGCGTGGAAGTATATCGCGGATGAAGTAACGAACGAGCGGAAAAATGTCGGCTTCTTCTTCTATTCAATCCCCGCTGGTTTTCTCCCCGTCGCGCTTTTTGGATTAAATGAGAGACCGAAAAACGCGATGGCGGAAGGGCGTTCGATTTCGAAATCAAGCGCCGTTACCCCTTGCCAAAAACCGCTGCGCGGCGAATCGATAGTCCAGTAGGTCACGTCGGCATAGAAAACTGTGCCAAAGTCTTTTCTTTTCCGCTCTTCCAGCTTCTCTCTCCTTCATCCTGCATTTTCCGCGGCGCGTAAGAACGTTTCATTCGCGGTTTTGACATTTAGGTAAAAGCACGAGAATCTCTTCTTCTCGCCGGGAAAGGATACGACATAGGGATAAAAGCATGAAGATCTTCTTTTCTCTCGGTGGAGGGTAGTACGACGTAAGGATAAAAGCGTAAGAATCTCTCTTCAGGAGGAAGGAATTGATGCAAGGGTAGAAGCATGAACACATCCGTCCTATGCGATGAGGAAGGATTTGACGTAAAAGGAAAAAAATGTGAAGACAAGTCGATGAAAGGAAGGAGGAACGAAATTCACTCGCTGTCGTATCAATCTTGTAGTTCATTATATAGTTGATAAAACGTATTTCGTTATCATTTCTTTATCATTTTAATCGTGTTTTTTACACAATCAATATCATATCATATATTAGTAAGAAGTACAATGCATGTTTGACGTGCCGACAATAATACACGAATAAAAAGAAAAAAAAAGAGTCTCAATGCAATACGGGCATGAATACTCGTTCTGCTCGCTGCATTTCTACCGAATGACCGACTCGAAAATCATCGCGATTTATGACGCTGTCGAGAATGAGGCCACGCGGTTTGCGCGATGTAACGGGGATGCAAAGTTGCGCGCACAACTCTCTCTCTCGGTGGCGGGTTACTTCGTCGTCGCGTGTAACAGACGCGCACGTCGACACATCAATGCTTCTCTCTGACAAAGACGGACTTCGTGGCCGGCACTGTCGACGGGAGAAACGCAGATATCAACACCGCGCCATTCCCATTTCTCGCCAGTAGTTGAAGAGCCTGTTTTTAGTTAGCCGAAGGCCGATCATTTGCATTTATGCCGCAAATCAAGTAAAACGGTTAGGTGAAGATATCACAATAAAAAATATCAATGTCAAAATTAATATCGATATTCCGCAAAAAACGTTATATGCATATATAGATGAAAATATTTTTAAATATCACTGCTAATATTGATAATATTTTAATTTAATTTAATTATATTAAATATTTTGGCGTCCCTATTTAATCTTAATCAAAGGAACACATATCACATAAATTTAATATAATATATTTATTATAATTAGAATAAAAACATTAATTAGAATAATTAAAATTATATCTAATCGTGTGTGTGTGTGTGTGTGTGTGTGTGTGTGTGTGTGTGTGTGTGTGTATGAATAAAATTATATACATGTATGATTGTATAATTGTATGTGTGTACATGTAATTTAATAATTATTAACATAAAATTTATTATCAAATATAATATTGAAGTAAAAAATCCCATTTAATTTAACTTTATTAAATTATTTTAAAATATGAATATAAAAATTTTATGTTTGTCATTATTAAACCAATTAATTGGCAAGAAGAGAATCAAAAAAACAAATGATGCTAATCTCGTCGCTGCTATCTGTCATATTGAGTGAAATTGATTGTAAATTTCAATCAGTCACATACATACATGAATGTCGCTTTCACTTGTTTCATCCCTGTCCATTCCCTCAAAATAGCTTTCTGAGCGTGCGATCGTCGTTGAACCCTACGAATTATCGACGTTATGCCATCAAAAGGGCGCAAACGATTGCTGAGCTGATCGGGCAAAAAACCACGATGCCTCACTAGTAATCGAAGAAATATGAGTCTCATATACGACGGTGAATAAGAACGAATGTAGAGGAAAGAGCTCAGCTAATCTCGTAATAATTTAACGTCAGTGTTAGTAAAACGCGCGCGATTTCGTCAGATAGATTGTTTAACTCTTTCCTAACATACTGTCACTCGGCACAAAAAGCATGTGATTTAATATAGAAGATAATTAACCCCATAATAATATGATCCATTATCTCTGCAAACATCACAAATACTAAAGCGATCACATGAACATGTTGTCGATCACTGAACAAATAGACTCGATTATAGAATGTTTTTAAAAGTAATAAACTAATAAAATTTTCTCACAAACAAATAAAATTACAAAAATATGGTAAAAATTGAAGTTATTTAGTCTTAAAAAAGGTGTGAATTATTCATTTTTAATTAAAAATCATCAAAATCCCAAAAAGATAATATTAAATGATTTAATTACAGCGAACATCACTTAACATGCATATTTACATTGTGTTTTAACTTAAATATCTATAAATTAATTTAATCTTAAAAAATAAAATCTAGAAATTGAAGCTGAATTTTAGCTATATTTAAATCTGTCTTTCTTGTTATTTACGAGATGTTTAGCAGATTTTTACCTAAGGTAATATAATTTATTGGAAGATTGAACGCCATAAAAGAACGAATCCAATATTAACCGGTATATATCTCAAGCAATCTTTGGATCCGTAATTCGAAAAAGCGGCAGGTTACGTGCGATTGGGAAAATCCGTAACACCGTCTATCAACGTTCAACCCGTAAAAGGGGGGACCTAAACAGTTTGTCAAGAGAATCCAATTTTCTAGATCCCCGAAGGTACCAACAATCATTGCCTACCGCGAAGAACGGCAGAGAACGCACTTTATAGTGTATGGAGATTTATGAGCACTTACAATAAGGGTAAGTTGCCGCTTTCCTCCGCGCTTCAGTAAAAGCGTTCCAGAGTGCAAACGATATAATTAAGCTTAACATTAATGCCACAACGTTAATACATACCGCTTAAAAACTACAATATATTCTTATGGAGTAAGATAAGGAAGTAAGATAAGCGAAGATAAGGATACTTACAAAGGAATTGTTCGTAAAAAAGTCCTGTTGCAGGATTTGCAAACAGAATTTTTATTATTAAATTTTTGGCTTTTTAAATTACAAATATATCGCCATAATGATATATTATTTGTTTTATATTATTAGTTATGAAAAATAATTAAATCTTTATAAATTTTGTGCTGTGGATTTTATTTGGATATCTTTCAAATGCAAATGCCAAACGTTATTTATTCTAGAAGAGCGATATAACATGAGAATTTTTGTCTACCAACTTCTCCTTTGAGAATACACGTTGTCATTGATGTTGTCTCAGACAAATCCAATTCCGAGTAACATGGAGAGACCTATTGCAATCACAGCGGGATAAAGTGATTCAAAAAGAGGGAAAAAACGCGATATCTATTCGGGGAGGAGAAGATCTCGAGGATGTTGCTTTTTCGCGATATGTATTCGCGTTGGCGAACCACTCTGTCGAAGTGTGTTTACGAACGATAGTTGCTATTCTGAGGGATACTCGCCGTCGGTTATTACGAAAGCTTGCGAACATTTTTCTATCTCTCGACGTATACCGTACGTAACGCTAATACGAAGTATTTCTCTCGCTCTTTTTTCCCCGATATTCACTCAAATCTACTGTGAATGAAGGCATAAGATAAATGGCATAAGGCATAAGATAATGGAGAAACCCGAGCCGCCTTATATATGTGACAAAAACAAAAATGATTCATATATCGAAGTAGTTCCGCAAATAACATAGATAGAGTGTCTCATTTTGGAAACATCTTCCGTGGCTTCAAATATCGCTTCAGATATAAACTAGAAAAAGTTACGAAGGCTATCTTTCAATCCATTATAAAAATGCTTAAGAAATAAAATATTAGCATATATTAATGTATCATTAACAGATATTCTAACTAAGAAGAGATAATGAATAAAAATTCAATTCGTCCTGCCAGAATTTATCAAAAATATTATATAAAGCTATTACGCGCGATAAAATTTTACTTAAGGGATAATATTTTTTTTCCTACAATACCTGCCTGAATTTTTGCTTGATCGCACCGTAAGCTCTATGTATATTGAAGGAAAGATATATCACGGTGTTAACGCGTCGACGCTGCATCGCAACGACGAGATGCATTATGCATCATCCGTCGTGTAAAACGTAAGACGTTGACTGCGTCCCGAGTACATCGTACCGTCGTCGAACTTTTCCCTCGAACAGCTTCGCTTTTATGGCGACTCGCCATTACGTTCACATGGCTACTGAGAGGTAGCCGCGACGAGAAGAACGAGGAGTGCTTTGATCTAGCTGGAACTTATGGTTATCCGATAAGCTAGGAAAGAGAGTGGCTTTCCCATCAGGGAAAGGGTTCGGTCTCTGCATCACGCTCGATCGGCCATCTTCAAGGATGGCAGGTTCTTTTGTCGCCGTCGTTCACGGATAGGCCGGCGGATAGGACTAAATTTAAGAATAAGATCGTCGAGCGCCCGCGGCCTCTCGCGACGAAGGTCTTTCGCTCGGAAAATATTGGCCCTTTAGCGAACATCTCGGTAAAGTGACTTTGGGAACACGTTGCCGGTTAACTTGTGTGAAGTAGGGTCACCCATTTCTATCTTTCATCTTTCGCACCGAGAATTGCGATATTTTCCCCCTCGCCCAAAACTAGAATGTGTAGCGAAACCACTCCGGTAACCTTTTTCCACTTTTGACAAGGTAGAAATGGTAGACGCCGCAAATAGCGCCGTGAATCCAAACTCTGAACAAACTCATCGCCTTAATTCGCTATAATTAATTAAAGCCGACTTAATAACGGTAACACAACACCTGTCGCTCGAAGTATCTCGAAACTCGCTTTAGAAATGTGTCAGACGGGACACCCAGTATACGAGACATCAACGTTGAGGCCGTGATGCTACGTTGAATAGCACATCAAGCTAATACGTCACGACGTCCTGTGGCTGTTACTAGACACAACCTTATCCTTCGTGATTGCGTAATGTGGAGACGCTTAAAGACGTCAGGTGCTTAATAGTCTAACTAAATCGATTATTTCGACAGTGACGTTTATAGAGTAGAATTTTCGAAATTTCTGAAACGAAAATATCAATCATCATTAACGTATATTGAAAAAATATCAAATTTATATTATTAGCAAAGTTTTCTAGTTGTCAACATTAACAATAATAGCTAAATAAAAATGCCGGAAATTAGATATATCTTGTATCTAACGGTACGATATTTACATTCTAAGGTACAATATAATGGATATAATTAGTAGTATTTCAACAATAATAGTTTATTTATTTATTAAATATTTATATTTTAACAAAAAATATATATAAATTTATCTAAATTTATCTAAAATTTTACTAGAATTTTTATAATGGATCGATTTTAGTTTAAATGTTAGGATTATATAAATATCTTATCTCTAAATTTGTGTATTGGCTTACTCGCGTGCTTATTTGACGCAACTATCGGCTCCCCAATCTCCAACATTTCCTACCACGTTTAGTGCGTATTCAGCAGCTATTGTGCTTTCGCAATTTGACTTACGCCACCGGAGCGATAAATAGCTCCAGTATTGGTATAAATTATCCGTATCTACGCCTCGCTCGTTTGCCCGAAGGGTCGATTTGGCGCCGTGAAGAGGGTCGACGTGTGAAAAGAAAACATATTTGCGCTAAACACACTTAGAATCGGTAAAGATTGCACTTTATATTTAACTTCCTCAAAGGCGAATCGTTGCAGGCGGGGAATAAACGAAAGCGTCTTTTTGAATATACAAGATGCTTAGATAGCACGAGGACGCTACTACTTTAATCTGAATCCAATTAGCGCAGCGCCGATAATGGCAAGCTGAGATGTACCTTGTAACGAGTTTTTGGGAGGGTAAATTGTCTCGTGTAAGACAAATAGCTGCGCGACGTGCAGCTACTAAATGTGGCGAATTAGAGTGATGATTGTTTATTAATGTTTTAACGGTATTATATAATCAGTATTAATTTAACAACGCTGAAATGACAATGCCTTAACGAAAATTTAATTGTATATTATATATTTTCGCAATTTTCTTAATCTTCAGCGTTCCTTTTTGTGTTCCTTTTACTTTTACTTTTTTTTTAATCACTTATTCTTTCCTTTAATTTAATATCAAAAATTATACATAATATTTTTGTTATATATTTGGGATGCGTACAATTAAAATTTGCAGAATTAAAATTGTTATATATCTGTCAGTATATTACGAAAACATTTTAGGGAATACGAAATAAATTTACAAATGAAAGACGAACATATTACATATTAAATGGTTAATAATCCTTGTAATCAAGTTTCGCCTTGACGCGCGCGAGTGGTGTATCAACAAGAAATAAAAAAAAAAGTTCTGTCTCTGTCTCGTAAGACGTGAGATTAATGTGAATTTCCCAGAAGAGCGCGGTTTAAAATCCAGATTTACGTTCGATGTTTAATCCGTTCCCATTACGGAAGGTTTATTTTCTTGTCGGGTGACTCGTAAGGAGCGCGAGAGTCGTTCGCCTTTAAAGAAGCCGATCTATATAGAGCAAACCCTTCGCTTGCGACCTTTCCAATCACGTACCCTCTCTACCTGATAGCAATAAATTGTGTGAACGAACGTAACGTTCTCCACTCGTACGCGGTGGACATCGGTCCTTTAGTGCTGGCGGTGCTCAGCCGTGAATACAAAGCTCCGCTAAAAGGGCCACTGAACAAGATTCCATCCTGACGACCCGTGAATCGGTTTCGGATTTCGAAAGGAAATGGCCTCAGTTGCTGAGGAAGAGGAATAGATGTTTCAGTGTATAAAATAAATCTGAAATTCTGAAACCTAAATTTCTCAGTAAAGTCTTAAGGCTTCCTTGAAGACTCATATATTGCATCCTATATATTGCTTCCTATAATCATTTTTAATTATATAAAGGGTACAATTGTTGAACGATTTATTTAGAAAAATAACGTGGAAAAAATGTAAGAAATGTAAACATAAAATTCTTGAAGTTCTGAGATTTATGATAATATAGAAAAATTATATGCATAAAATTAAAAATTATATACGTGAAATTAAATTTAGGCTTTGTTTATTTTAAAACTAAATTATAAAGATATTATGTAATCGCATTTGCAGATAATACACAATAAGATATAGAATAAGAAAATATCGATAATACAATATCGAGTATTAGAGTCAATGATTTCTTTCTGTAAGAAATTTCTTAGAAAGAAATCATTAATTCTTCTTCTTTATATTTGCTTCTTGAATGACGGCCTTCTTATTATCCTTGCTGTATGTATAACGTTTGTGGGCGCTGCTTTTGAATGCATCGAATTGCAACGGATCGATTCGTATGACGGCAGACGTCTTTGAGAGACCTCGCCGGAAAAATAATCCCGGCCGGTCGACGACCTCTCCGACTTGTGCGTTGAGAAATTACTCGGCTTTTATCAAAATTACTAAACAGCGCGTTGTCTGAAGTAGCATCGAATGCATTATGCAAAATTAATTTTATACATAATAGTGAAGAAATTGAAATTAAAATATTAATATATATTAATTTATGATAATGCGACATATAATTTTAAAACATCCATATGCTTTCTGGATTATAAAATATAATAAACAATTCTATGCAGCTTTTTTCGAAAGTTCTTTCTCGATTTAATATAGGCAAAATTTGAAGTTACAAGTTTGAAATTTTTGCGAAACTATATTGAATTTCACAAATGTTCTTGTTGCATCTGCGACGGACATTTTGAACGAGCATTCATGTATGATTGATCACACGACGATATAATCGTCAAGATATAATTGAGCGATGCTTAATTGCATATTGCATAGTTTCATCAATTATTTCTTTCATTCTCGCACATGCGCACATACATATTTGTTAATTATTTAAAATACTTTACATGAGTTATAAGTTATAGCAAGCCTTAAAATGATATGAATGATAAAACAGTTTTATTATAGAATCATAAAAATTTTATTGCCTGATTGTATATTGTATTATTTGTCGTGTAATGTCGGCGAATAAGCATTCATCGCTTTTCCATTGCCAAATATAAAGTTTTATTATCCAACATTTTTATGAAACACTCGTGGCAAAATCTAATTCTAAGAAAACGATATGTCGTCCGAATTTACTTCGTCTTTTTATCCTTCCGAAAGCGGTGACAAACCACCGCCTTTCTTCTTCTTTCCCCTATTACGATCAATTGAGTTTGCGATCGATTTCATATACTTTCATATACTTTGAGTTGGACGAGGAATGTCCTTTTCCACTTCAGCCAGAATACAACGTAATAGTAAGGATCAAAATGTTTTTTCGTCGGACCAACAAATCTTTCTATCTAACAATAAATTCAATGGATTAAAACATCAATTTATTTCTTGTCGTCGAAGGCTATAACCATAAGATCCTTTTATTACGAATTCTATAATGATGAATCACGAGAAAGTTGAAGCTATTTCAAAAATAACTCGACCGCTCTCGAATGCAATGTAAGAATAAAAATGAAACTTTTATCATCGTTTTATTGATTCACTCTATTTTTTCATCTAATAATAAATTTTATAGATTAAAAATCACACACACACACACACACACACACACACACACACACATCTTCTAACGATAAACCATGATAAAACTAAAATTGAAAGGCTAAAATTTGCGAAGTAATTAAGAAAATTGCTTAAAAAGAATTTAAGATTGGAAAAACTTAAAAGGGATAAATTATCAAGAAGAGAAATTATTTTAAAAATGTTATTTTTAAATTACGCGCGAGGTAATTAAAAGGAAAGTGTTGACGTTTCTTATTAACGTATTTTAATAAATAACTTCTTACTACTTCTATTTTAATTAAGAAGAACATTTACATTCAAAAGTGAAATATTTCATGAACGATTATTGTTCATTTTTAACGAAGAAAAAAAATATTATTGCTTTTCCAACTTTTTAATTTGATCCTCTCGGGAAAGGAAGCGATAAAAAGCGATTATTCGATATATTTTTGATTGGAAATTATTTCTTGTCACGGTTTCGCTTTCCACATCTCCTACTCCGTACTCGCGCGATAAAGCTCGATAATTATAAAAAGCATTTGTGCGAGCTGAACCGACCGACTCCGTCTAACTCTGGCGTTAGAGTCGCCCCGGCGAGGTCATGCGGCGAGAGTTGCGGTTGCGTTCGATGGCCGCATCGGAGGACGGCATTCCGCTTCGCCCGGGCGTGCATTCGACTGCAATCCGCGTGTCTGTCTGTTTGTCTGAGCTCGCGATGCCCGCGGTGCCGCGACCGGATCGATCGTCGCGTGACGGCGACGGTCTTCGAGAGAGCGGCACGAAAGCGCGGCTTTCAGTAGCAGCCAACAGCCGGGGAAGTCAGCGACCCTTGACACCCCTGAAGATAGAAATGGTTGCGAATTTTTCCCGCGCTCTTGTTACCCTTTTCCTTTTCATTATCGCTTCATCGCGATGTGGCAAGGGACTATGCGCGTCACATCGATCTCTTGTCCATCGGATCCAATGTAATTTGTTCTCTCTCTTTCTCTCTCTTTCTCCCCGATATAATTTCGAAACTTTAATTGCATTTATATCTGTATCTCCATTCTGTGTGCGGGGAAAAATTCTATACTTTTATTCATGTTATATCCACGCGAAATATTCTATGTCTATTTCAACATTACGATTGTATCATTTAAATTAATTTAAATTTCCAAGCTTATTAGTCTTTCGTGTTCAATTCCTGTTGTCTCTTGAATGAATTTTTATTGTGCATTTATGTGTTCATAATGATTTAATTCCTTCGTAAAATTTAATAAATGAAAAGTTAAAGGAAAAATCTATCATGACTACATCTTTTTTTGATTTACGAAGAGCTTTGAACTTAGAACTTTGTCAGATAATTACTATTTTCTAAAGACGGAGGAGTTGCAACACACCTTGTTCCGATTTCATTCGAAGCAACGATACAGGATACTTCAATTTAATGTAGACAATTCGATGTGACATAATTTCAACACAACAAACTCAATTAGAACTTCAATGAAGTTCCTTCTAAGATTCTACTGCAAATCATCCTTTATATCAGATATATCGATATTTATTCTGATAAATCCTATATAATGGATTTCTCCGATATTACACGTATATATATATATATATATATATATATATATATATATATATATATATATATATATAAGATTATTGGAAAGGGTTAAATGAGCGGCAGAGAAATGGTTACGTTTTATCGACGCGGTGCTGCAGTAAGCTTTTTTTGAATTCTGCGTTGACCTCATTCTTCGCGTATTACTTTTTTTTCTACCTAGCGACGGCGGAGTATATTCAGCGGGTATAAGTGATATAAAAAAGTGAAGATTATAATCGCTTTACATAATACCGCTCGTTAGGTTATCAGACTTTGAGAAATTCTGATGGAAATCTTTATAATCTCCATCTTTCAAAAAATATATGGACAGGTCACGCAATGTGATAAGTCGTAAAGTCGATGAAATTTTTCGACTAATTACTATTTGAGAAAAACATTATTAATAAAAAAAGTTTGTAAATAAATAAACTTAAAGGAATGAATATCCTCGATTTGCAATCGATTAAAAATAATATAAGTCCGAAAGAGACTTGGAGCTTAAATATATAAGAATTAAAAAAAATCATTCAAAGACTTGAAGTTTTAATTTACAACAAACGGCCAATCTGTAAACGCAAGCATATGTTGTTTGCCACTAAAAATAGATTTTTCGTTAACTCTAGCAATAGCAGTCTAAAGCCTTATAATCTTCTTTCACGATCGTTTAAAAAATGATAACACCGCACGATAGCAAGAAGGCAAAGGGATAAATAGAGAAATGAAGGTGGAAAAAAAGAGAGAGAGAGAGGAAGATAATTTTATTATACGTAAGCGTATGTTACATACCTGTATTCGAGGATACAGATCCCTTAAGAGCATTAAGCCAACCACTATACCTCGGTTATATAAACCGCGTGAAATTATTATCAACACACGATAAGATACAAATAAACAATATGGCCAACTTTAAAAAGAAAAGCTAACAAGAAAATTTATACAGTATTTGTAAAAAATATTTTCGACATGTTATTACATAATAATTATTATCTTATCGGAAATGACAGACACTACATAAAAATAAATGAAAATATATAATTTTTTAAATAATAATAAAAATAATATACAAGAATATTATATATATTTTTATAAATTATATAATATCACGTTATATGGCAGTTTTTCAAAATAGTTTTAATGATTATATTTCATATCTTGCATGTGATAAGTATTTTCTTCTTCTTTTTCTCTCAAGAAATATTTTCTATCAAATTCTTTATATACCTCTTCTATTCAACGAGTAAATTCCTAGAATATATTAAAGACAAAGATTCCTACACTAAAATGCTTTTGAATTTATATATTCAGAATAAAAAATTTTCGACGAATAAGCTTTTGAAACAGAATAAATACAACTTTGTTTTGCATTTAATTTCAAGCAAAGTTTTTCAATCGAATCCTAACTTCATCGTAAACTTCAAAATTATTGGATATTGAGAACTAAAAATTTATGATGAATAAATAATAAGTTTCTCCCGACGTTCTCTTTTTTTCTCTTTACAAGGAAAAATTAATTTTAAATTCTTCAATGATTCTATTACTATTAACGCCATTAACAGTTGATCTAATAGAAATGGAACATTCGGTGGAAGAGATTCCACGCACGCAATAATTGGTATGGATAAATTTATTGCTTTTTGTATGTCAATTGCGCACAAGAATAGAGATAAATGCATTAACTTAAGTATGCCACAATGCATTTTAATTTGAAGAACTGATAAAAAGAGGACCAAAGGGGAAAAAAGAGCGAGCACGAAATAGCGAGATAGTGCAAGGTTGCATGAGAAAGAGAGAGAGAGAGAGAGAGAGAGAGAGAGAGAGAGAGAGAACATTCCAGAGGGCGGCAGCTGGAGGGATGCAGGCGCAACACGTGCAAACCACTCGGTGGTTTCGCCCGATAGAGAGAGACGTTCTTGTAGAATCGATAACCGGTTCGCTTTCGTATGGCTGACAATTAAATTCTCGTATGAGAGCGCGGCGGTCGATGAACGGCGGCCGATGGCGTGCCCACTCTCACCACCCACCTCTTTCCCCGTGTGCTTTTCACTTCTCCCTTCGACCCCCGAATGCACCCATTCACACATCTCACGCCGGTTATCAATAGCGACCGAAAGGCCGGGCTAGCAAGAATCAGGCGCAAACCCATATTTCTCTCAAATGAGTTATTTATCATTTAGTGTTCGCGGCGCGGTGGTCCATCGATCAATGGCGGCACCAAAGGTGCCTAGATAACGTGTATATATTCCGCGTTTACTTTTTTTTTTTCTACCTCTTCTAATCTTTCCTTCAGGAGATTGACAGAAGTTAGCTCCATTATCATAATGAAGTGAGAACTACCGAGAATGCCCGCCTGGTCCTTCATTATCTGCTTCATTAGTAATACTAATAAAGATAATATTTAAGAAAAATCAATAATATGTAAAAAAATTTTAAGTAGCTCTTTTTCTAGATCTTTTTCTTGCAATATCTAATATGATGAATCTGTCTCAGATACTTCATATCTAATATCATAAAAGTCATTCTATAATAATAAATCGAATAATATATTAAGAAATCGGACAAAATAGGCAAGAAAAAAGTGTGTTTCGAGAAAATTTTCTTTTACCTCCATCAGAATTCTAAGCTCACTATAAGCTTTTGATCGCGAATTTCTCGAGCATCTACTTTCTCTCTAAAGAACTTGACTGTTATACTCAAAGCCTCAAATTTATTCTAGTGGGAAGACGCGTGCAAAAACGTCGATAACGAGGGAAGTAAAGGGTGCAATGACGGAATGTGACACTCGACGAATAAATACCGCGGCAACCGTCAATATATCGTAGCTTTTGTATACACATATGAGAAATTGTGAAAGTGAGAGAGAGAGAGAGAGAGAGAGAGAGAGAGAGAGAGAGAGAGAAAGATATCCCTCTTGCTATGCTAACCATGTGTATGCCTATAATCATTCATGTCATGCACCTATATACGAAGGATCGCTACAGATCCAGCGACGTCAGATTGCAAGCTGTTGCACCTAAACGACGATAAAGCCTCTTCCGAAACTCGCCGAGGCTAACTGTTTGCTTATATTGTCTCCCATTACCGCTTCCCACGTAGAACTTCGGCGAACACTTCGAGAATAGAAAGGCCTGTCGACAGTCTTTACTTGGAATACAATGAAAATACTATTTAATATTTAATATTTAATATTTAATATTTAATATAAAATTCTAAGTAAGAACGAATACGTTATCCGAATAATATTATATATTGTATTAAACGTCTTTTACCATAAAAATATGTAAAAGACAAGGGGAAATTATATGTTCTTCCTAGTAATATTTTTTTCATAGAGACATGATATTATTCCGAAAAGGAGATTATAGAAGAGAAGAGAAAGAGAGAGAAGAGAAAGAAGGCCATATAAATATATTTAAAAAATGTATAATCATTACGTATTACAAAATTTTTTTTATTGTAAATATAAATTAAAAGATTTATAATAACGTTTAAAAATATGTCTAATGCATTAATATGTAAAGAAATAGATATCCTTGGAGCTTCCGAAAGAATGAAGAATATCAAGAACGAGACGGTTAAAAACTTTAGGGTAGGTATACATTAAGTACTTCTCGATAACTGTTATTATTAGTAAATCACGCGTCATTTGATTAAATAATGCAGATCTTGCATCAGGAATACTTTTTTGCTAATCTTAAAGTAAATTCTATCACAAGGTGACTGTGGTAAAATTATTCACATTGCTCCGTCCTAAAATTGTTCAACAGAATTGTCGGGTCGAACTGTCTGATATTTATTTCCGTTCATGTTATTAGACAGTCATAAGATTGCACTGAAGTATTGTTATAACGCGATTCCACATGAATTCATAATGCAAATGTCTTATAAAAACGTATTAGATAATCAATGTTGAAACGTCTTTATCATCAGATCATTGAAATATTAAGTTGACTTAAAAATTAAGCTGACTGTGTTAAGATTGTATTAATATAATTATTTATATAATTTATTTATATATATAATTTATATTTATATTTATTTATATAATTATCTTTCTTTTGCAATAACATTTTTAAGAGAATTATTATAAATTTTTGAAAATACAAAAATTGCAATTTTTACAAAATATGCATTTATCAATTAAGTATGTTACATTTTAAACGTTTTAATGTAAACATGACGTTACAATATATCGTAACAAAGCAATATGAATAATATAAAATATTAATCATAGAGAATAAAATAATGTAAACAAGTTGCTAATCTAATATGTATTTTTTAGAGAAATAATGTGGATTTCAAAGAATGTTTTGAAATCCACATTATTGCCAAAAATATTTATCAGAAAAGTCAAATAAATATATTTTTTGGAACTATTTCAAAACATTATCTATTGCTATTATTTTAATTAATCTTCAACATTCTTACCTTGATGTTTACGAAAAAATTTATAACTCTGAAGCATTAGATATTCGTGTAAGATAAATCATTTTATACGAGCACGCGGAAATCATTTTAGAAGTATCTTTATCATATCTCTATATGAATCTCCGTTCTAACAGGAGTAATCCAATTTCCATTGCCACACAGCTAATCTCGCCGGCGACATAAATAATCGTGCAAAAGGAGAGGCGCCCTTTGGCCCTCTTAACGCGGTTTGATCGCGGAAGATAATTAACTCGGGCACTAATTTGCCCGGCAAGATTGCTTGCCGCAAACACTAAAGTCGTTCCTACGCTAAGCCCGCTATGTGTTTACCCTGTAACTCGCGACACAGACCATTTAGGAAGCACGACACACACAATTATCCGGTCAAAGTCGTCCACGGTGCTCGATCTAAGACGGAACTCTCGACGGTTGTCTTCTCAACAACTCCAATCAAGCGGCCGTTAGCTTGCCACTGTGCAACGACGTCGTATAACAATGTCTGATTATAGAGCTGGCTATTGAAGGCGCCGGATAACAATGCGCAGTCTGTAATGCGGCCAATTCCAAAAATCACCTCGCTCTGATTTGAGATCAGTCGCACCGACATTCGGTTCGCTAACATCTGATTGGTAGACGTCCGATCACAGCCTTTGATCACAGCTGCAACTAATAATATCAACACAATATCAAGTAATATCAACACAAAGAGAAAATGCAGCGAACCGATTGTCGCCAATTAACGTCAATTTGCATTTGGTTTGCATTCTTATATCTTTCTAGTAGTTACACTTTACGTATGTCAAGTATATATTTGATTTCTATATCTTCCCAATCATATTTTTACATATCAGTTCGCATGCTAGTTTCATTCCTGGCTTTTCTTCACGATTGTGTTTCGCTTTTATTGGTATTTTTCAACGTTAGCATTTTTCGCAATTGGCAGACGTGACGATGCACGCCTTCCGAGGATTTTATATTCGCTCCTTGAAAAGATCCGGAATCTCCTTGATATCGCATCGCTTCGATGAAACGAGACGACGATGACAACAATGACACGAATATTGTCATCGTTGACGGCAAAGTTCTAACGATTCTACTAATAAACGAGGAGCGAGATCGCACTGCGCGGTAAGACACAATAGCAAGTCAGTGCGTTACGTCGACTGAAATAGTTTAGAACATTGTTAATCCGAAACCGATAAATGCTGCGAGACATTCTCAGCCTGACAATGCCAACCTGCAGAAAGACAGAAAGCGAGAAGGGGCGAGTCGGAGGGAGAGAATCATACAATTCGAATATTTACTTTTAAAATGCAACATAGAAGAACGAATTCTGATAATACAATATTAATCTCAACTTTAATCTCGTTTTTTCTTCTTTAATCAAAATTATTCATTTATTAATCATTTATTATTTTAAATAAAATAATAAATGAATCTGCTTTCTCGTCTGGATCATAAGCATAAGCATATATTATAAAGCAATTAAAAATAATTGCTTTCTCATAATAAAATATCAAAATATGTGAAAGTAATTTTCGAATATTCTTCCAGTTTATAATCTAGAGCATTCGCGACAAAAAAAAATGCAAAAAGTTAGGAAATGAATAAATATAAGTCGAATCGAAAAATCGCATACATGCGAGCGACCGACAAACCGTTGCTCGAAAATTAACGATATGAGGCGCGAAGATAACGAAAGCTACCATCGACCGAGCTCGTTTCCTCATCTACTGACGCGTTTTCCGTTTAGACGATGGTGCAAAACAAGCACGAGATACACTCATGTAATATGATAATGACGGTCTGTAGGTTTTCCGTTGCATAGCAAATGAGATTCGCAGTTAAGACAAGTCAGGTTTCTTGACGCGAATTGATTACTTCCAGAAAATCGTTGACATAAAGGAAAATAGTTAGTATTCCCTGTTTCATGAAAAAATAGAAAACATAAAAATGAAAAATATAAATTTAAATATTTACTTTAAATTAAGGAATATCAGTGAGTACTAATCAAATTTAATAATGATAACAAGCACATATATTATTTTTATAATGAAATTGTTAGTGATGTAACTTAAGTATTCCTTTTTATGTCTTGCTTCAAAAATTGATTTAAATTGATTTAAATTGATGATGTTTTTTATTGATTAGTAAAAAAATAATGGAATTAGAAATATCATTTACATTTACCATTCAGATTCTTAATCTGAATTTTAATGTATACCTAAAGATCATGAAAGTTTATCACGATAAAAATGTTACGTAAAATATACCAATCGAAAGTTATTATTTTTTTTAGATGTATAAAATTTGGTTTCATTTCAAAAAGTATTTTTCTTATCATATCGCAATTTCCATATCTTGCAATTTTACTTCATTTTATGAGGGTTTATTACGACTTTGTATCACATACGAGTAATAAGTTCCGTGCTACATCAGACTCAGAGAAAAGTAGTAGAAGCGCGCATAAATCAGACATTTGAAATCATTTAATCTTTATTCATTTAGTCTCTATATCAAATATTTCCTTTCGCAAGAAACGAAATACGAATGTATTTCATCATAACGTAATACATTAAAATAAGATATGTGTAACCTTTTCGGTCACTATTTTTATACCATTTTTATTAATTGTATTAAATATTCAGTATATATACAGAATTCCTTGACCATTAGAATTTTTTTGAATCATTTCTTATAAATTTTTTTCGACCCTTAGACCTTTGACCCTTTTATTTATTCATTCAAAGGTCCTTGGACACTTTAATCTCGATCTTATATCTTTAAACCTTTGATTTTTGCCAGTATATATTAGACGTTTATCGAGGCTCCCGTGAGAAGGGCCAAGTTAGGCCAAGGATGCCGTTCGGTCCTCTAATGAATTGTGCCTTTTCTCTCATGGCAGACACCGGACTCGAGAGACAGAGAGAGATAAAGAGAGAAAGAGAAAAGGAGCGAAGTCTGAGCATATGCATTATTGATAATACCAGACACACGCGTTCTTGTCGCGAGTTGCGACACGTTCATAAAAAGGCTGAGCTAGCTAGCTAGGGGTTGATTTCATTGGGGCTACTCGCAACGTTTGGCACAGTTTTCGTTATTGACGTATACGATCGCGCGTACGCTCATGCAATTCGTCGAGAGAGAAAGACAGAAACAGCCAAAGAGAAAGAGAGAGAGAGACGAGTAAAGGAAAAGAGAAGTAGAGAGATAGAGGGTAGATATCCGAAGGTATCACGAAATGGAAAGATGAAAGAGATAGAGGGAGGCAAGGAGTTGTCCGCTCTGTTTAGGAACCAGCCATCTCCATCGCGAAACTTTCTACGGCAAATTTTTTGCTCGTCGTCGTAAGTTCTCGTTCGAACTTATCGCGCGGCATTTCACGGTGGGATAAAAGAAGATACGTAATGCTTAAACGAATGACTTTGTCGGACACTGACTCACTTTTTTCTCCGATGTCCATTTCTTCTTCCAATGTCCGAAAATCATAATTGTATTACATATTCTAAATATATTTTGAATCGGCAATTATAATCTTCATAAAGCATTAGTATGCGATTGCAATATAATAATCACAAGGGACCAATTTAATAAATTGGGAAAAAATTCTTGGTACGATTTGCAAGAATCATATTTCAGCTAATAATTGCACAATGTATAATGTTAATTTATATATATATATATTTAGAATTGTTGATTATATTTATATAAATATAATATATAGTAGTGGCACATTAATATTCATCCAGGCGAATTATTATCATTAGCATTCCGCAAGCAACTAATGTAAATAATGTAAGTAATTTATTAGCCACTGTTATTACTACAATTGATATCATTATTATTTACAAATAGAAGTAATGGAATATATCAATTATGCCATATGCATTTCAAGTGAACTTGATATTTCGCTTCTACGTTACATTAATTTTAAAAGTGAAGATATCCATTATCGTTGATCTTATACGTCTCATTCTCGCGTACGGATTAAATTTTAGATTTCAGGAAAGTATAATTACGAAAGATAGTGGTCTTCCTGACTCGCGAAATAATCTCGTTAAAAATGCACGTTATCTAAATAGCGGCGCGAATCGAGATCCCGCGAGATCCTCGGCATATCGATGTTCGATACCGCTATCGCGCACATACATAAATGTAACGATTTCGCTTTCCTGCTTTCAATTGCGGGTTTTGCGAGAGATGGCCGATTTTACTGGCGGACGCCTCCGTGACGCGCGCATATGCGTGCACGAATATTACGAGTGCGTGAGAACGTGCGTGCGCGCACGTGCGAGCGTGCAGTGTCCTCTTTCTTGGCCAGCTGCGCGTTCGATACTCTCCGGCGCTGCACATCCACATCCGCACGCCCACGCATCTGCGTGCACTCTGCTGCAGGTCGTATGGCATGGAACTGTGTGTCTAGGGATGCTTACGTTATTCGGTCAGTATGTACGGTAGTATCGACACTTGGTTCGTAATACCAAAATTTTCTGTTCAGTTTCCGTTCATAACGAAATTGGAGAAATTATCATCGATCCCTTGTTGATCTAACGAAATACACTTCATCGTGTTATTAATTTGAAACGGACTTTGCTCAAATAAAAATGATAGTAGTTTTTTAGCAGGCTAATTTAATACTAAAAGTTGAAAATTTGATCGAACAACTTAATAAAATGTTTTCCCCAGATTATTGGAGTTATTGTGTTATAATTCCCGAGGGCAATGCTATCTAGAGCTAGAAAGGCAGCAACACCCGAAAGATATCAGTATCGAATCGAAAGTATTAGAACAATACTTGAGAGTTGATACTTTCTAGAAACGTGCAAATACTTGAAGTATCCGATACCTTTGAAACATACAATATCGATTCTTATCCGATAAAAAACAAAATATCAAATGGCAACACGGTGTCCTTCTCAATAATATTATTTGAAAATCGAATCAATACGCAATGATATCGATACTTTTCATGGATATAATTAAAAATACGCATAGGTCGTGAACTTTAAGCATCCCTAGATTTATCTGGAAGATATTATGACGCGAGACGATGCGGCGAACGAGTGGGAATCCGATTGAACGTCGCGATGCGCCCGATTCGCATGGGTCCTTTATAATCGTAACAGTATAAAAAGAACTCTGATGAAAGATGTTAAATATATATATAATACGTGTTTACGTGTCTCTCAAATATGCAGTTAAGTTTCGTTATCTTCATGCATCGAGGGAGTCAAGAAGAAAAAATTTCCGATAAATAATTTGTTCGAGCCGCTTTATTAAATGTCATCTGAAATTGTATTTAAAAAATATTTATTCGCGATAGCTTGCAGCACTTCCGAAATATTCAAAAGATTTCGGCAATCATTAATTCAGTGAATAGAAGTTTCATGTTCAAGTGGGAGAAAGAAATTAATAATATCTATTGTAACTGATGCAATTTTAAGACGTCTCCTGATTAATTTGTAATTTACTCATACAACTTTCTCTGATAAAATATTTTCAGACATATCTATTTATAGGAATCTTTTAGCTACTTAACTCCCACATCTTCTATAGAAATTCTTTTTTTTTTATGAAGATCTTATACAACTAATGATAACGTAATTATATCTTTGACAATTTTTTTCTTAAGTAATTTATATTTAATATCATGAAATTCTCCTTTTCAAATTTAAATATAATTATGATTTATTCATATTATAATTTTACATATAATTCAATATTACAGAACTAATAAAATATACAATGAAAAAAGCTAAAAGAAATTTTTAATAAAATTTATACTTATATTATAATGGAATATATAATATAAATATATTTCTCTTTTTTTTTAATAATATTTAAAGTACATAAAGTCTTGTACATTATTTAGGATTACTGATAAGGATAAGAAAAGTACAGAGAAAAAGGAGAAAGTAATGGAAGTAAAGAGAAAGGATAAAGTTTGCGACGCGAACATTCACCGGTCATCTTGAGACCAATCTGATAAAATTCAATATGAATATAATTAATTATTTACAATACTTTACAATCATGCTCTTTATAGCAAGAATAAAGAACAAAATACTTCACTATTTTTTTAAAAATAGTGAAGGTGCAAAATAGCATATGGGATATACAGGATAGGAATACACAACTCCTCATATATACATGATATTTTTTATTTTATTTAACGAAATCTTCTTTGAAATATCTTTAAGATGCGATTATATTTTTGGAACGACTCGAAAGAATATCGCGCAAAGATACTGTTTTAGAATACGTAACTTTTGAAGACAGAGTTTTTCAAGAAATGCTAAGATTCGTCAAGCGAAGTGAATCCGTCCGCAGGGATTTTCTTGGAACGGACTTTCAAGAATGTCTAAAATTTTCAAGCACAGTACGGTTTCCCACAGAGCTTCATAGAGCGGATTACACAAAAATCTCGGAATTACTGCCAAAGTTTGGAAGTTAAAAATAATATAACCAAACTTTTCCAGGATTATTTTGTCTGACAATCTTAGTACGGAACACGTGATCGGTGTAATGATTACAAACTGTTACACAATAAAGATATTATGGTGAAAGTAAAAGGATAAATGTTTGTACACATGGTAGTTCTAATCAATTGCACTTTTTTTGAACAATACAGATACCAAAATATTCAAGAATAACTACGATTAAAATCTCCAATCACAGATTCGTTTTTAAATATTTTGCATATGATATAAATAGAACGGCAATATTGAGATAGCATCGTTTTTTATAAGCGTGTTCAAATTGTATAATTAATGTTATAAATAAAATCTTCTTTCAAAAATCTTTTGCACAATGTTTAGAAAAAATTTCATTGAACAGGAACATTTTAAATGAAATTAATTTTTTAAATGTCAGTGATTTCGAAATTATCTTTTGAACGTTCTACTTTGAACAATACGGTAATCCCAAATCGGAATGTAAGGATATTATAGATGATTATAGAAATTATAAAAAAAGTTATGAGTATCTTTAAAAAAATGTTGATGCATGTTTTACGCTTCCTCGCCATTCTTTCATCCATTTGCTATATTACTACGATTACTATGAACGCACGATCTGGTGTCGCGTGGGTGGATAGGTCAGCAATTCTCAGAAGCCGCAGTAGGCGTAATTGTTCGCCGAAAGGACGAAGATAAATGAAGACTACCAGCGTAGATTTCTAATTAATTGACATAGAATCATACATGGAATCGTCTAAATCACGCCTTAGAAATCACTCGACATCAAAGGAAATTATAAATATTACATTATGTTCGTAACATTAAAGCAAATTTATAACAAGATTCAAATTCGATTTCCAGTTCGGTGACTCATGACATGATATATGACATTTTCTTCTACAAATCTATTATTAAATTTCCGTGTAACTATTTTAGTCCTGGAGATAATTAGATATCGTAAATTAAAGTTAATATTTCTGAGAATCCAAGAAATGAATCAAAAATGTAGATAGTAAAAAAAATTTTTAGATCAATTTCTAAGTCTTTTAATAACTTTATCTATTATTATCATGATAATTTATCATGATTTATCATGAATAAATGTAAATTTGAAAATCTACATCATTATTGTAAAAATGAATATACAAATAAAATGCAACATATAATTCATGTTGAAGTACTTTTTTATTTTCTACAACATATGTTTTTACAAAAAATAAATTTTAACACATATGTACAAAGAAGACGTGAAAAAAATAATAAAAACAATTTTATTATATCCTATATAAAATAATACACAATTTTATCCTTTGAAAACAATAAATATCATGCGAAAATATTTAAAATGTTCCAGACAAATGGCTCAATCTATAATATAATTGTCTGTCAAAACGATGAAGATGAACGAATGGTCCGTGGCATGAAACACTAATTAATCAACATATTGCATCAAGCAACCTCTTGAATTTTACCTCACAAATCGTTCCGGTATATTCTTTTAAAAATAAAAATAAAAATAAAAATAAAAAACTAAATAAAAAACCCGCAAAGGTTAAATATTTTATAAATATCAAATCAATTGATAAAAGTGATTAAATCGATATTTTGATTAATCAAAAATAATTACCGTTAACTTTCATTAAAGAGAGTTTTCATGATGTGTACAAATGTATCTCGTTTCACAAGCAAAGATTTCTCTTGCAAGAGCAATCGATCGCCTCGACGAAACGAAAGCGCGCATTAATCACTTCGAGAGAAGAACACTGCCCGTGCTTTCTTGCGGCGTGGGATGACTATGATTTTTGCAACCATTTTCCATTCCGACCAGCGACGACTGCAACGGCGTTGGATGCTTACTGCGTTGCCAGCCAGTGGCGGGATACTAATTAATCAACACGATACGTCATGACAGAACGACCTCCCGACACGCGTGGACGAGGTGGGTAACTTCCTAATTTACATTTTACATGGGGCTAACATGCACAATTTGGTAGTGCAGGTCGAGACAGCTTTTGACGTGTCGCGACTGCAGCTGGAAATGCTTCCATTTGATCTCGGTCAACATACGCAACAGACGCTCATAATGGAATTTTCATGTTGTTTTCGAAACGTGAAAATATTCGCGGCAGAACGATCGAGAGCGGAATTGAACGATTATTATTTTTAACGGGGCACGTTGCAATTAATTAACGTTTTGCAACGCATGACGAGAGGAAGCGGCAATTTACATTTCGCTCAAATTTATTACGACTGCTTCCAACGACGGGAGCGGTCATAATAAATTTAAAAGCGAAAGAGAGCCAGCATTATTTTTTAAATGAGCAGTTGTCGAACTGAATGCTTAGTTTCCACAATAACATTTTTTTTTTTTAAAGAAATCGTCATTTTCAGAATATGTTTCTCATTACGGTATTTCCAAAGAGAAAAATTCGACAACTTTATTTTTGCAGTTTCCGTTGTATAGCCCACGTATCATTTTCTATCTTATAAAAATGCATTTTTGGAGGGGGGAGAGGGAGGAAAAATAAAAATAAAATATTGAACAAGAATACGCATCGTTAATTATTCCGCCATACAACAGTTCCGTTGCATTAATTTAATTTCGGAAACCCCACATTCCATTTCCGAGATTATCGGAGATAACGACCTATTCTTCCGGAGATACGACCGAGGCAAAGGCGACGAAACGTCAAGATACGGCGATCGCGCCGCGATTACTTGAACGCAACGCAAAACAAAAAAAACGTTGTTGGTGCAATGCGCAAATATTTGCGCGATGCCGATTTGGCGCGCGGCATGCGCGCGCGTTTCGACTTCCAGCTGGTGGCATCAACGTGCCGCTAACGAGTCGCGAGATATCGCGTCGCTCTGGAAGCGTCGTGGGTTGACGTCAATATTGAAACGCCGCGTCCACCCTCCTCCCCCATCCCCCCTGCTGGTTGTCCCCCTGCTTTTCCTCTACCCTGTTTCTCCTCCCAGGATTGCGGGCGCTCTACATCTCCCTGCTCCATTCAAAGCTCGAAACTCGACGAGACACTCGCACCGATTCCGGAAGCGAGAGAGCAATGTCGAAGAGATGAAGGATCGCGATGAACATTCACGCTGGAAAACGAGCGTCATCCTCGTCGGTGTTCGGACGGTAATCTTGAGGATACGTTAACATTTATCGCCTGGGCGCGATTTTCAACGAACAAATAGCGGGGATCATCGCGAAATAGAAGTTCTCTGTTATATATAAACAAGAGAATTGAAGAGATTTACCTAGTTCGAGAGAATCATTTTCTCGTGGATCTGAAAAATAATGCTAAAGATATTCGGGACCTGATTCGAAGAGGAAAAAGAAGAACAGGATGAAGAATCATGACAAGCATACTCATATGAACAAAATTTGCTGACAGCAGTTCTTTCGAACAAACTTGAAGAAATTTATCTGTTTACGGTTAGGAAGCCTCCGCGTGTATTCCGAAAACGAAACTGGCACGAACAGATGATGAATTGCGAGGAGAATCTCCGTGAAATTGAAACCGCAGACTGAAAACTTGAAGAATTTCACGTATTCTAGACAAGTGGATAGATTTCCTATGCTTTCGTATACATAACTAAAATTGCGAACGATGAAGATGCAAAATTCATAAAATTCTAGAGAATAATACAATAGCAAATACTTGAATGAAGTTCGGAATCGGTCTGTATTAGAAGTCGAAATTTTTGACGTGAGATGTTATATTGATATATTTTCGATTACACGCCCAACGAACCATCGTACATGAATCTCATTATGAATGATAAAATAAGAAATCGCATGATGGAAGTAGAACTCGCTGTGACATCATCAATTACGTAACAGGAATGTCAGTCACCACCGGCTACTATTTAAAATAGTCAGCCAGCCAGTTTTAATTACTCTCAGAAACAATAGTGAAGATAAACAAATCGATATTACACATGATACTATAAGATACAACGACAACAAATCGTTTTTACAATTTCATCGTGCGTTCGCAGTATCGGAAAGAAAGCGAAATGGAAGCCCAAGGCGATGAATAACGCGTGACGTCGACGGACACTTGTGGAAGGGACGAGTGGGAGTGGGATATAGTGAAAACTCAAAGAAACATCCTGACAGCCGGGCATCGACTGGCGTGACAGGTGGACGAGCTCACGTCGCAATTAAGGCTCATGTGGACGGATATTGTTGGACTAATGGTAGAGACACTCTCCTGCAAGTGGAGTCACTCACCCGATGCAGCCAGGGCTATCGCCGCGACAAGCGTCCACGAGCGTCTCATGTTTGCTCGAGGAGATCCCGGAACGAGGCTGCTTCCTCGATGACCGCCTGGCCGAGTACCACCTCCTCCACGTTGCCGATTTCCTCCCTTCCCGCCACCGCTCGTCTGCTCGTCCTCGCACGTGGCTGCCAAGCACGTCGAGCGAGGACGAACCTCGACGAACCTGAACCCCGGAAGATCAGCTGTCCTCCGAGGTGGCGAGCCGCTCGGTGCGATGAGAACGGAGCGATCGTGAATCCTCAGGGCCCGCCCAGTCGCACCTGCACCGGGCTCGCCAGGTGCATCGTCCTAGCTCCGTCGGGGGCACGTGACCGCCTCCACGCAGCGATATTCTGCCGCTGTCGTACGCTGCTACCCCGTACCGGATGGTACAACCTGCATGCACTATGGCCCGGACAATCTGCACCACGACGCAGCATCGTTGGACACCGCGGACATCTCTTCCGATTTGGATTCGCCTGTGGATCCCGCTTATCACCTCGGATCCCTCTTTCACTCCGATCTCGCTTCTATAGTCCCCGACAACAACGTCGGTCACGAGCGACCAGGGAATATTATCGGTCGAGCCTCGATCGCCAGTGATCGCAACTGATGCCACAGAACCTGATCTCGCAGCAGATTTCGTGTACTGTGTATGTAGAAAACGAGCGCTCAGGGACGCATCCGCAGTCCGATCATCGGTTCATCCCGCTAGTCCGGCTTCCCGCGTTCGCTCAGTTGCTGCAACATCGGGTCAGAGTAAACGACGGGGGGAGAAAGTGGTTTCACCCTTGGTACTGCGGGTCTCGAAACGCGTGCGACCGACAGCACCGTGAGAACATCTCTGATATCTTCCTTCCGGATAGGCGCGCGTCGGACAGACCCTTCTAAATTTCGGTCGTGGGGCCTACTGTATCACTCTCTCCCGTCAAAGGGGTTGTCAGATGCGGCCTCACCGGCGAACAACGCTGGACTGATTCTCATTTAGCTGCAGCGCCGCGCGGTACTGCCGCTTCAACCCGCTTTGGCGCTAGCTCTGTGGTAGCCTACCACCATCGTTCACCACCTTTTCTCTCTCGGTCGCTCATGATATCTCCGTTCTCTCTCTCTCCGTTCTCTCTCTCTCCGTTCTCTCTCTCTCCGTTCTCTCTCTCTCTCTCTCTCTCTCTCTCTCTCTCTCTCTCTCTCTCTCTCTCTCAACTCTCTCCTCTCTCACTCTCTCTCTCTCTCTCTTCTCTCTCTCTCTCTCTCTCTCTCTCTCTCTCTCTCTCTCTCTCTCTCTCTCTCTCTCTCTCTCTCTCTCTCTCTCTCTCTCTCTCTCTCTCTTCTCTCTCTCTCTCCTCTCTCTCTCTCTCTCTCTCTCTCTCTCCTCTCTCTCTCTCTCTCTCTCTCTCTCTCTCTCTCTCTCCTCTCTCTCTCTCTCTCTCTCTCTCCCCCCCCTCCCCCCTCCTTTTTCTTTCATTTTCATCCTCTTTATCTAGTCCAGCATGTACACCTGCTAGTCGCCGTGCACTTCTAGATCCCACCCCTCTCCATCATTCCGCATCCCCGTATCGCCGTTCTACTCGATCACCGACGCTGTCCGTCTCTCGTAGTCCTCTCCGTCTCTTCACTTTCCCTCTCTCTTTCCCTTGCTCTTCTTTCTCGCTTTCTCCCCAGCTCGCTCTCTTGTTCTCGTCACATACCTTCTTTCCCTCCCCTCGACTGCCTCGACTCCCTTTCTCTTCATCCACCAGCGCTTCATCCCACACTCTCCCTCGCGTTCAACCCTCGGCGGCCCACATCCGCGCATCGTGGGGTGGCGTGGTACACCATGCGGTACGACCTGCCTGCTGCTCTCTTCCCTCTCTCTTTCTTTCACCCTCTCCTCCAAGCCCTCCCGCTCGGCTCTTCGCTCTCTGGCATCCCTCTTCCTCCCGCGGCTATTGCATCCCAACATCGCCGGAGAAGAGAGAATCGTTACTATGGCGAGATCAATATGATAGGACGGCGCATGCCTCAGTATCCTTATACTTGAACCCTTCGCCGCCACTCGCTCCGCCGTGTCTCTCTCGCAGTTCCGCTCGCTCCGTCGTCGTCGCACCTCATCCTCTAAGCTCGTCACCTCGCACTTCATCTCGGTAGCCTCCGTCTCCGTCCACGTCCCCCGATGACGTCCTCCGTATCTCTCATCCCCTCGCGCGGTACATCTCTCTTCGTCTTGGCGCACGCTGGAAGCCGCGTGCCAGACCGTGGGCGGCGTTGACTTAAGTCAGTTCAGTCAGCAGAGAACCGTATGCGAGAGGATACCATCCGATCTCTTCGTTCCGGATCAACCTACGAGATATATATTCCTTTTCTTCGAACGAATGAAGCAAGAGCAATGTTGAAATAAAGCAACCAGAGTTATCGATTAGTTAGGGGTGGTAGACGTATTCAAAATCGCAATCATCAATATTTTGAAACTGAGATAAAAACAACACGATATATCCGATTGTGTATTTCATTTAGACTGTATTTAAAACATGAAAGCACACCAAGTAAATCCTTTCTCGATAGAAAAAATAAAACTGATCGTTCATCGCGTAGTATTTTGGCTCAGGAAGATAATGGTATCTATGTGCTATCCGCTCAAAATGCATGATATTCGACCATCGAATTGACCGCACAAATCTACGTCATGAAACACATCACAGTGGAAAGAAGAAATTTAATACGATCGAATTTCTTTTGGATGTTTTCATGATGTAAAATTAAGACTATATACTATATATATTATTAATTAAATATCGAGAAAGAACATAATTACAAAAAATTTAATTTTTCTAAATAATCACTTCAACACGCAAGTACATTTCGAAAATAAAAAGAAAGACATAAAATTGAGAGTGCTGTCCATTAGTAGAGAGAGAGTACGAAGGGAGAGTAGAAGATGATTATAAGATGCTATAAAACATTACAATCCTTGCCTGGTATCTTTATGAAGTAAATAGAATCCCTGCTGAAGTTCTTCCACTGCAACCACACATGAAGTATGCTTTTTCTTTTAGTTAGAAAAAGAGGTTACCTGGACGAGGGTTAACGCTCCGATGGCCCGATTCCCCTTTGTGCTGCCTTTTCTCCGTCTCGATGTTACGCTCCGCTCTTCCGTGTCGCGCATCCCTCGCATGCTCGCGCGTCGAACGATAACAACAACGACGATGATGATGTTGATCGTCCATCGATCCGATAGCATAACGACGCATTCCGCGAATCAATGTACGATCAAATTCCCAGATGAGTCAGTTTACGCGCGGATAACATAATCTCTTGTGCTTCTTTCTTAGAAAAAAAATCTTATCCTTAATTAAAGTGATGAATCTAATAATGAACATGATATTGATTTTTTTCTTAGAAAACATTTCTAATCAAATCATTATCCGTTGTAGTTTCTAGAAATTTCCAATATCAAATTTCTTTAAATTAAAATCGTAAAAGAATACATTTATTTTTTTTTTTTTTAACATGAAATTAGATGATTGAAAAAATATTATGAAACTTTAATTTGCAAAAATATAATTCGTCTACAATTATTTGCAAAAAAAAGATATGATTTGACATGATTTGATTAAAAGATGATTTGACATTTTATAAATATGCATTTTGAAAATGTTATGATGTAAAATTTAATACGGTTTTATATTAATGTGTCATCGAACTGTTTGAATGTCTTCTGATAAAAAAAAAATAAAATATTCTACAAGATATTCCGCGTGGAAATCCAATTCTGTAATGCTCCGACGCTGATAATCTGTAGACACATTGGGCGCACTGTATTTACGTTTGCATCACTGATATCCGTTCGGTCTTTGCAATTTCTACGTTACCACTGGTAATAGTCGCGCGAGTTTATACACTCTGCCGGCGTCAAAGTTCCAACGTTACTCGGGTAGTTTCCACCACGATGCTCCGACATTCTTCGACATCCACTCGGGCTTCCGCTTCTGATTGTCTGTTGCGTTTCCACCTCAGCAGTCCCTTACATTTTTCAATTTAACTTATTTGATGTTTGTCCAATCGCCAAGAATAACCAATGTAAGCTCCGAGTCCCCGAGTTTGCAAAATCGATTGCAAAAAAAAGCGACGTAACTTTTTCGCTTTTCAGTACGTAATCTTTTTGTTTTCGATGCTAGCTGGCGCCGAACCGAATGGAATATCTTCTGTGCTCTGAACCCACGTGCTTAAAGTCATAGTTATCTTTCGATGTCTTGATGTGTACAATCAAAAAAATCATAGATGAAAAATGTAGCAAATATGTATTACAAATGTACGAAAATATATTGTTGATTAAATATTCATAAGTATAAAATCCGTATACATTTACCGACGAAAAATGACGAAACGAAACGATTGAACAATTATTTCTTTTTATCGATCGAATCAATGTTCAGAAATTAAAATTTATATGATATCGGAATTCTTCTTCGCTTTACAAATGAAATAAGTTGAGTTCTAATGTTGGCGGATTTAAATTAACAGTAATTCCTTTTTGCATTATTATTTTTGTAACCCAACAAAATTATTTTCAGATTTAGCTCTTTCGTACTTCAAACTGTTCTCTCCATGTTCGATAAGTTTGAAATACGAAATACTTAATTAAATTAAATAATAACGATTAACAACGATGGATTTCAATAATGTAAATATTCTCTCTCGGCAATACTTTTTCAAGTATCTTACATATTTGCGTTAGCGATAATTCCGCAGTATTCGATAATGGCATAACTCATCGCGGTTATTGTAATACTCCCTGATACATGTTACCTGACACGGTTTAGTAATAACGTGAACGTCGTTGAACCGGCATAGCGTTCCAACGTTATTTCTTGGTTCACCATAAGCGATCGGCGATTATTGCGGCGCGTTATATCAATATTATCGATTACTCGCTATTATCCACTCCACTATTATCCACCCGCTTGAAACACGAGAGACACGCGAGATCTACATCGCGATAATTAAGACGCTAATTAACCGGATACGATACTAAGAGCAAAGACTCTTGAGCGAAAAGATTGCATCTCGCAAACCACGTTGGCTCGTCGCCGACTTGCCGTTCGCACTCTCGGGACATAGACGAGATATCCGGAATATCTTCGAATTTGGAATATTTTCAAACTTTGGCGACCGTACATCGGGTATAGAAGCCATTCAATCAAATCAACTAATGGGCAAGATCGAGATTGGCGAGCACATTAATCATTTATAATCCTTCTCGCGGCATGAGACTAGAAATTTATTTTCATCTTCAGGTAGGATAAATTAAAACGCTGACCGTCAAATGCAGACGACTTTTCTTTCAACGAGACTGATAAATCCATGAAAGTTTGATCGAAATCTCTTTAGAGTTTATTAGTAGAATTTATATAAATAAATAAAACAACTCTGTAAATCGCCAAATATTCACAAATATCGTTCATGAGGGAAACATATTGCGCAAATTCGAGGATTGTTCTCATCGGATATTATATGTAAGTACTTCATTGACATTTTCACAAATAAAAGACGCATTCCGCGTGCTTCATGAACTCGACAGTATAAGATTATCTGTAGACAGATAGTAAATTGTTACATACAACAGACTTTATAAACTTACGAATACATATACGTTCAAAGGATTTGCAGTAAGCGGATAAGAAGGCTTCTCATTTGCTTACCGGCTCGCTAAATGTCGTCTTGAAAATATTAATCAGGAAGCAATTACAGAATTTTATGTCTGTAAATTTTAGATAATTGATAATATTCATCCTCTTTTTCTTATGTAGAAATTTTTAAAGAGCGCTTTCCATGATAAATGTAGTTTTATTAATTAATTTTTTGCAATTGAGAAGTTACAGTAAAATCAATTTAAAAAGAGATAAACTTCTGCTTAATTATGAAAAGAAAGTAATAGATTATTTCTAATTTCAATAAAATCAATAGTTATATCCAAGATCCAGATACGCGGGAATGAAAAAGAATGGCGAAAAAGACGGAAGATTGAGAAAAAAGGATGGCATAACGTAAAGTCATTTATCATTTCAGGGGGATTGCAAAGTTTCGAGAATCGCAAGTTTAATCAATCAAGGCTATTTAATAATTGCTTGCTGACGTAGTAACTTCATGTTTTATAATACGAAAGTTATCAAACTTATGTCAGTGATTTTCTGAACTTCACTGAACTTTCTCGAACTTTATCAGGCTTTTTCACAAAAATGTCGCCTCCGCGTAATACTCTGCCAATATAAATCGTTGTTTCGTTGTTATATCAGAAAACTTAACGACACCTCTTCGCGGGATGATCGATATATCATTACAGGATTTCTCCCACTTGACGGAAAAAAAGTGTAAATGTGAGCGACGACTTGTTATTCGACCATTAAGCCGACGTGTTTTTCTCTCCATTGTCATCGGCGAACTTCTTGGAGCTAAATAAATAATCGGCCGTTCTTTGTCGGCGCCGGGTTCGCGCGCGATTGTGCAAACGAAGGAACGAAATTCACGTCCACCTTGGCGCTGAGAGTTTCGGATGTTTGCGCACCTGCAGTCTCTCTCCGTCTCTCTTTCTCTCTTCTCCTTCTCCCGAGTCCAATTAATGGAATTACCTCGCGCCCGCTACAAAGGATTTGTTTTAACAATCCATAGTGCTTTACCCGCCGCGCGACTGCTTCGTCGGAAGGAACTCCCATTTCCTGAATTACCCCTCGCGACTCGTGCACCAATTAATGACGCCTTCTGCTTTGAGAAAGATGCTCGCCCGATGACGCGGACGATGTAGACGACTCCTCGTCAGTGCGGAGGAATTTGCGAGACTTAAAGAGAATTATCGCGAAACTTAACGTGCAGTTAAGTTACCGATAATTAACGTGCAGTTTCCACGCCCCGAGGAAATTGGCTTGAATTCGTTACCGTCAAAATGAAATTCAGATACGGGTGATCTAATTTCCGAAAATGTCGACTTGACAATGGCTTACTTTGAAGTCGAGCGGCCTTTCTTGGAAATCAGGAAACTTCTTGTTTGCCAACGAGTATGTGTTTTGCGTTTGCATATTAATAAATGTTAAATTGAAGTCGGCGCCCAAATCCCGCGCCTCCTCCAATTTGCGTCTCTTCCGCTCGAAAACGCGCCACCGGAAATCCGGGTCACCCCGGTTGGTTTTTACCCCGTTCCGTCGATCGAGGCTTACTTCGGATTTTCCCCGTTTTTCAGAAGTTTAAGATCGAACGTCGCGGCAAGATGCCGCACTTAAAAGTCACTGCCGAGCTTGGGCGGAACGTTTCACAAGCAGGCATTAAGTAAAAAAGGAAATGACACGTACTTGAATGTGGGTCAAGTCAGCATAATTTAATAACGTCTGGTCTAAAAGGTTTCGCGACGGCTTCGACGGCTGTTATCAACGATGAACTCTCTCCGAGAGACGCGACGCGCCTTTTTCGCGTACATAGCCGGAGCAACGTCGACGGTTATTACTATCTTTACTTTATTACTATCGTGAAGTAATAAAGATCCGTGAATTTACCATTAGATACGTTTCAGCAAAAATTATATATTAATTCCGGCGATAATGCAAAAATTTATTTCCACCAAATTTATCGTACAAATTTCAATTGACAGTTTTCAATGGCAAATTTAATTAACATAATCTATTATATACAAAATAAAGCGACATTTTAATAGTGCACATATTTATAAGCTTTTACCGGCCTACCTCGATATAAAATCGCAAATCTCATTTGTAGTACCCATTATTAATATATTATATTTTTGAGTCTCTTATCCTACCGTCCAATAACGGTTAATTATTATGCAATTAATTATTATACGATAACATTGATCGTCATTCGATATATTAATAATTCATTATAAATTCTTACGCGGCATTGCGACAACAAATATACAAAACTATTCTGTAAAGACTTTTTTGCATTATCAGAGGTATTCACCGAGCTGTCAGTAATTAATCCATCAAGCGGAATAAGGATATAATCCAACGCGAATATCAAATTCATCGAACAACGCACGGAATAATATTCGAGCTTAATTAGCACACATTTACATGCTTACTATTTAGCATTTCAACGAGATGCAGTTACATGTAATCCCACGTGTAATCGTAACAACGGTACGTCTAGGAAACGTCTAGGAATCGGAAAAATAAAGTATATCGACGATTCCAAAAAAATGTAAAAGTAACAGTTATCTGACATAACAATCGTGTAACTTTGACGCTAATGACAATAAGCTTTCAAAACTTTAATTCGGGATGATTAAAGCGGCAGTTTAATTTCTTTTCGTATTTCTCATTGTAATGATAAAATCAAAGTTAATGTCAAATTTTGTGTTTTAGGAAGATTAAGGGAGAAGGCAGACTAATCACGAACGATACTTGGAACAATTCTTTATCGTTGAAATAAGAGAGTCAGAGAATTATACGAAATTTATGAGAACCAGCGGAAACATTTATTATGAGATACGATACCTTAGCATTTATCAGCGAAGTAATGAGATGGGAATGCATATTTTTGGTATCTCTCGTTTTGCACATACCAACCGTATCGAAAACGATCCCGTGTAAGGACATCGCGTCGTAAGGAACTACTCGGGCGACGTAACTTATTAAAACTTGGAAAACTTGCGACGTTCGTTAGCATGTGAAATCTGATCGCGCTTTATAATTATAGCTAGGTTATCAGGTTTGGTAAGTAAATAGGTGTTTCGAAAAATTTATTGTTAACAATATTCCGTTTATCGATGTATTCCCTTTATACTCCTAAAATCGCGATATATGCAAATA
The DNA here is from genome assembly GCF_055798465.1 of Pogonomyrmex barbatus. Taxonomy (NCBI): domain Eukaryota; kingdom Metazoa; phylum Arthropoda; class Insecta; order Hymenoptera; family Formicidae; genus Pogonomyrmex; species Pogonomyrmex barbatus. The sequence continues at coordinate 2,730,909 of NW_028297127.1, read as the reverse complement.
ATCAATTATTTTTGCGATAACTTGAAAAATAGATTGTTAAGTGATATTTATCACTAAAGTTCATTTAAATTAGTCATTAATCACGAACAACGTAATTTATGGTTAGTGATTATAAAATATAAAATATATATTTTTATTTAATATTATCATATTTCCAAATTGTTAAATATTTAAATAACGGAGGAAATGTTTGTGTCACAAAATTATTTAATTTTTTATAAAACATAATTTCAATTTATGATATTTTATAAATCTATACATAAGGATAAAGATGTTAATTTAAAGTTAATTTAAAAATACTATGAATAATGTCTCTTTTTTTTATATTTTGTTTTCTCAATATGTTTAATAAAATTAAAAAAAAGTAAGTTATAAAAAAATAACAGTATTAAATGCATGTAAAAAATTAAGCTTCTTGATTCTATAACACGATTATAAATATCCTGAAAATTTAAAAAAAAAATTGAATTATGAATATTCAGCTTGTATTAACTAATATTAAACATATTAAAAATGCCATCAAGATATCGTTATAAATTAATAATCCTAAAACAATGTTGCATAAAAAGTTTTTTGTTTTGTTTTGTTAAAGGGAAGAATTATTGTGACATGCATAGCGAGGTAAGCAAGATGTATGCGCTTGACGTTAAATTTACCACAACACTCTCTCTATTGTTTGCGAATATTCGGGACTACTACGCTTCCGTCGCTTTATCGAAGGATTACTAAACGTGTTGCGGACTCTCTGGATGATGACCAAGTGTCTCGTAGGGTTGATAATGCACGGCTTTGAGTTACGATCGATTATAAAAGCACGAGTCGGCGTAATCCTATTCGACGGCAGAGGACGTCGATATGGAAATTCGATAATATATCCCCCGCGATATTGCACGCTCCGCGATAAAAGTTGCAAAACTCCCGGCACTTCTCTTAAAATCCGGGACTTCATAGTCGCGGTGAAATCTGGTATTTTATGCGATTCGGGATCGTGCTTAGCAGAACGCGGTAGTTAGCTATCGGTAAAAGGAGTCGTGACACCATCGATTTATCGAGTGCCGAATTTCTTTCGTCCAAACACGACATTCTTTCTGATACCAGGCAATGATAAAGTACAGATGTAACTAGCATACAGACATGCTTTATGATCTTCAAGTTGCATGAGAGATACTTCATACATCTCTTTATGTTTATTGCAACAGAAGCACGCTGATATTTTAACATAAATCTATTCACGTGTTATTGAAACTATACGAAATAAATTTATTTAGATAATACCTCTCTCGATTATATAATCTATTTTGCGAAGTAACACACGTATACAGTTGCCTATTGCAATGCTATTTTACATTTCGCGAAACGCAACCATAATTAAAAATTATTGCGCCGAGTTATGGCTCGTCCCTAAAGTAAGATTTGGTGTTCGAGCCGCAGTGCGATATACTATATATATCGGTCTGCAAATTAACTCACTTATTAACTATTCTCGCCACAGGCTCGCGTAGGTGTTTATTTATGTGCCACAATTATTCTGTAATTTGCCTTTGGTTATTCTGTAATTAGCGTTAATAGAGTTTAATGAAAGCTGCAGCTATCCGTTGCAAACTCGTTGCTTCCCGATTAGCCTGAAACCCTGGGTTGCATCCCCCGGAGGTGTAAGCCGCAGCATACGGAGATTCAGTCCTCATATTCGAAACTTGTTGAAGTAATGGCATGTCTTCGCGTGAAACCGTATGCAAACTTTGCATATGCCCATCGCGAATTATTATTCCCAAACTTATGCCTTATGCATCTTGTCATAACGTGTCTCTGTTTTCCTATATTCGTGCAAATACTTGCTTGCAATGAACATGTTAAAATTCTAAAAATACACATTTTTTTTCTAATTTTCCAATCATAATTTTTCTTTTGACTATAAATTATATATCTTTTATAAAAAAATTATATAAGGTTAGATCTGAAAATCATTTTATTGTTTCTTCAAAATTATTATGTATTTTGATATTCAAATTGGTTGTTAAAAGATAAAAAATTTTTGCAATATTATTATCATGTTTAAATGTCCTATATAATAAAACAAAATTTTTAAATGCACGATATCTATAAATAAATTTATTATAATTATCTAACAAAAAGAACATATAATTAATAGTATTTTCCAATTTGCTAATATTTTCTGTCTCCTATGAATTACTATTGAAGGTGCATTTTTTTTAGATAACTTTTCCAAAAGCCTAATTCACTCATGATAAAGACAAACAAAATAAATACGCTGAAAATTATAAATGAAGTGCATGTTTGTAAAGGATGATTTAAACATGTTATATGTTTATACAACATGTTTGCAGTTATATCATCAGAATTGATATTTTCAGTATGTATACTTACTTAATACAGTCAAAATATTTGTTTCTGGTGTACAATTACCAATATTATCAAAATTTAATGTTTTCGACTGTAAAAGTTGAATCAATCTAAGATTAAACCGATTGAATATGTTAAAAATAACTATTTTGATCGGCTAAGTTTAAATCGTTCCTTTCAAACATTCAATCCATCTCATCTACTGACAAAAGTGCAATATGCACCTACATAAAGTTCACAAAATTTGATGAGCGTCGAAGCGTTATTAACAATTACGAGCATCATTAGAATGACGCTTCTGGTATGCACAATTACTACCAACAGAACAGACATTTCTGGAATTTACAATTAATAATACCAGGAGAATGGATACTTCTGATATTTGCAATTACCATAAGAGTCTATTAGCGTTTTCGGTTGTAATGGATTTTGATCGCTTCAAAAGCGATTAATGATATACGATTTGCTTTGGATTACTAGAGCTATATGATCAAACTGATTTACTAATTATGTTTAAACAATTAAATGCACAATACTTCAGAAAGATATATTAAAAATATAATTATATAAAAATAATTTCACAGTAAAGCTATTAATAATTTAATATTTTATGTTTTTTTTTACGCATTTTTAATCGAACTTAAATTTATGATACAATCAATCGGTTTAATCGATCTTAGATTGATTCAACTTTTACAGTCGAAAACATTAAATTTTGATAATATTTGTAATTGTACACCAGAAACAAATATTTTGACTGTATTAAGTAAGTATATATACTGAAAATATCAATTCTGATGACTGCAAACATGTTGTATAAACATATAACATGTTTAAATCATCCCTTACTGAAAATAATTTTATTGTTTCTTCAAAATTATTATGTATGATATTCAAATTGGTTGTTAAAAGATAACAAATTTTTGCAATATTATTATCATGTTTAAATGTCCTATATAATAATTCTGATGTTTTAACAAAAGTAGTTTTATCTAGTCAAATTTTTTAATTTACCAGTAAAACTATTCTTTATATGTTGATTAAAAATACAAGAAGAAAAAAGATAAAAACTAGTTCTATCTAAGGCTAATATTACATTTGTATATATGTACACAAATTAAATCACTTAAAGTAGATATGTAAATATGTGATGAAGAAAAATGAATAAACACAAGAAATGCAAGCAATACGAACGGATGCATTGCAGCTATTTATTTTTTATTAAAAATTCATAATGGTTTTTAATATCGATGAGCTTTATATAGAAAAAAAATAATTAAAACGATTTAAAAAAGATTACTAAATTTTATATATATTATATAATATTATATGCATATAATTTATATTTATTGATACAATTTACTTGGTTGGTTTTTATTTTTATAGATATAAATATAAATCACAATCACATGCTCTTTCCGGATAAAAAAAGTGATATATGCTGCCATCTTCAGTTACTGCACTTTACTATTTTAAAGCAATCGGTAATCGGTCGATACAGTCACATATTGACACGACTACTTCGCATCATTTTTCTCTGAATCGTACGAGGAGATTGTAAACTGCTTTTGGGATTATTTTTTGCATATTAATCGTGAGGCAGCAAACCAAGAAGAATCGAAATTTGCAAAAGGCTTTCTGAGATTAAAAATGGCTACGCTTGAGGATAAGTCTATTTGGGAGGATGGAGAGGTATGCAATTTTGCATTTAACAGGTTATGGCACCGAATGACAAGCATATCTAAGGACATACACATAGATATCTTGCTATGTCTCATAATTAATTTATACATCAGTTAGATTAATACAATTAATATAATTTTTATTTGTTACTTTTCGTTTTTGCTACGTTCTCTTTTAACTATATCCTACTAATTCTTCATAATAAAATTTTATTTTTTCTTCTTTGGTTAATCAAATATAATATATGTTATCAAATATATCTGTTTCATTTAAGTATGGATAGTACAAGGTTGTATTGCATTTATAAAATGCAAAAAATTGAAAATAAATCTCTGTTTATACATTTTTTATTTAGCTCGATAATTATAAAAAAAATATATGTATATATAAATTATTTTTCTATATGTATAAATTAAGTTAATCTACTCTCTTAAAGAAACTTGAGTTCTTATTGAATTATTATGATAACATTTAATTATTAATTAACATTTTTCATTTTATACTGACAGACTGCAAGAGATACGTTAGTTGAAATCTCATCTCTTGTTTGTTTTATTTTTTCTTTAAATTAGATACCACAAATGCGCTATAGATGTATATTTAAAAAGAATAAAAATTAATATAATATATCATTAATCTTTTGAGACATTCTATATATATATATATATTATATATACACAGTTGAATTTTCATTTTTATTATAAAGAATTTTGTAAAAAAAATGATTAATGTTTCCTTTATAGGAAACATTGGGAGAAGACGTTCTGCGGATGTCCACAGATGAGATTGTATCACGTACGCGACTTCTAGATAATGAAATCAAGATAATGAAGAGCGAAGTAATGCGAATTTCGCATGAACTTCAAGCGCAGAATGACAAAATTAAAGAGAATACAGAAAAAATTAAAGTGAACAAAACTCTCCCATACTTGGTATCTAATGTCATCGAGCTATTAGATGTCGATCCACAAGACATGGGAGAAGAAGACGGGGCGGTAGTCGATTTAGATGCGCAAAGAAAGGGTAAATGCGCGGTTATAAAGACATCAACTCGTCAGACATACTTCCTTCCTGTGATTGGTCTGGTCGACGCCGAATCGCTGAAACCAGGTGATCTAGTAGGTGTCAACAAAGATAGCTATCTTGTACTTGAGACTCTCCCTGCCGAGTATGACGCCAGAGTCAAAGCCATGGAAGTAGATGAGAGACCTACCGAACAATACTCCGACATTGGTGGACTGGATAAGCAAATTCAGGAGCTCATTGAGGCTGTTGTATTGCCTATGACGCATAAGGAAAAATTCGAAAATCTAGGAATACAACCTCCCAAAGGCGTTTTACTCTATGGTCCACCTGGAACCGGAAAAACTTTATTAGCTCGAGCCTGCGCCGCACAAACAAAATCTACCTTCCTAAAACTGGCCGGTCCGCAATTGGTGCAGATGTTCATCGGCGATGGTGCCAAGTTGGTCAGAGATGCGTTCTCATTGGCCAAAGAGAAGGCTCCAGCGATTATATTTATTGATGAATTAGATGCTATCGGCACAAAACGTTTCGATTCAGAGAAGGCGGGAGACAGGGAGGTACAACGTACCATGTTAGAATTATTAAACCAATTGGATGGCTTCAGTTCAACAGCTGACATCAAAGTGATTGCTGCCACGAACAGAGTGGACATCTTAGATCCAGCCTTGTTGCGATCCGGACGTTTGGACAGAAAGATTGAGTTTCCGCATCCCAATGAGGAAGCCAGAGCGCGCATTATGCAAATTCATTCGCGCAAAATGAACATGTCGCCTGATGTGAACTTCGAGGAATTATCTAGATCCACAGATGATTTTAACGGAGCACAATGCAAAGCTGTTTGCGTAGAAGCGGTAAGCTTGTATTTAATCTTAAAATCAATTACAGGAGCAATCACTTTTTGATTTATATAATATAAACATTTATATTATATAAATATTTTTTTATACTTTAATATCTAAAGCATATTTAAAAATTATTCTATTATTTAAGTAACAATTTAAGTAACAATTGATCCTATTTTTGCTATGTAAATAATAATCAAGGTTTGATGTGTTTTAGGGTATGATAGCATTACGACGCAACGCAACCGAAGTCACCCATGAAGATTTAATGGAAGCTATCAACGAAGTCCAAGCGAAAAAGAAAGCAAATTTGAATTATTATGCTTAATATGTGTTATTTATTTATAAGATATCTTTTGTATAATAAATATAGAAACGGATAATACTTAATACTTTCTAATTTTTCGGCAAATATAAAATAAACGAATGAATACTTTTTAAAGTTGCGTGTATAAAGAGAAATTATGAACTAATATGAAATGTCAATAATATTTTATGTTATAAACTTTCTTTATATTACTAATATCATATTATTTCATATAATGAATTATATATAAGAAGTACATTTTTACAGAAATTTTTAATGAATGTTTCATATTTGAAAATACTCAGAAAAAAATGATGTTGGACGAGTTCATTTTTTATTTATTAATGATAATGATTATATTTTAAGTTTTTTACATTTGGGTAGATTATAAACAGATATTTAACGTAAGAAAAAATCCGAAAGAAAGAGTAACTTATATATTATTTTCAGCATGTATAAAATGCTTATTAAATATAAAATAACTTGTTCTGCCTGAAATGACAATATATAATAGAAGATATAATCATAATCATTAGTCTATAATTCTCATCGCCTTCTATGACTTCTTTTTCTGATTCTATAACAATGAAAAAATATGAAACATAAGTATCAATATATTCAAGTATTATATCAAATTTAAAAATACAAATAATTATATAGTGATACTTACTTTTTTGGTCCTTTTACAAAGCACCAATCAACAGAAATAGGCTGACCTAGAATTTCTGTACCATTCAGAGCCTCCTTAGCAGCTTGTGCTTCCTTAAACGTTTCATATTCCACCAATGCATATCCTTTCAAAAATCCTGTTCTTCTGTCCAAATTTAAATGCAAGTTCTTAATCTGACCAAAGTCAGAGAATTTGTCTTGAATATCATCCTCTTGTGCCTCTTCATGTACTGAATTTATAAACAGGATCCATCCTTCTACAGCTGAAAATATATGAAGAATATTAATTAATAGTTTTACAAATAAAAATAAATTGAATTAGCAATGCCAAAGAAGACATTCTTACATCTCTGAGGGCCAGGTTCATTGTCATCTTCTTCAACCACATTCATGGATTCATAATGACCTACGTCATCTCTTGTCGAGACTAATTCTGCACCATGACCTCTGCCCTTCCTTTTCTTCGCTTTCTCCTTAAGACGAGCAATGCCTTCTGAAAAAATATTAAAATAATTAGAACATTTTTTATCACCTATGCATTTTCATGATCCAATTACCATCATTCTCACAATTCACAATTTCAGCTAAAAAATTGATATCTACATTATCGATATTATTCAATTATATATTATTTCAAAATTCATAAAAAAATACAGTCCTCAACTTATTAATGGACACATATATATAACAAATATATATAAAATATATATAAATAAAGATAAAAAAATAAATACATTTCTTTTATTTAAAGAGTCCAATAATTTATATTTTACATTATTATATTCTTTATCTTGCATTAATATGTTCTTTTCATTTTGTATTGAAAAAGATTCAAATAAGAATCAAAATCTCTATATTATATCATTACTATTTAATTGAGCATTGTTATAATTACTAATTATATTTAATTCTGTGTGTACTTAATTCTTTTCTTTTATAATTCTTCAACATTTTCTTGGATCTTAATCCAAGGCTTTTTTATGTTCTGAATCCTAAAACTTTTTATAAGTAACTACTCTCAAAAATTGCGAGATTTTATTTCATAAAAATATAGGATAAGAACCGAATTTGTATTCGCTATCCATCAATTATTAATCGACTATTCTAGGCATTAAGCCACACGTCATCCCATCAAAATATAATATATTACTACTCTTTATATTGGCCTTGGCTCCTCTTGGGATCAACACAGTAAAGTACAATATAAAGTAGAGGTTATACATTAAAATCGGTATTCATAAAATGTAATGAGAAAACAAGACTTACGATCTCCTTCATCATCGACCTCGAATTCCTCAGCATTATCGATGTCCAAAACATCCGCCATGGTTAAAGATACGATCTGAATAAAGCGAAATTAATTTCTCTGCTTTACTATATTTAATACGCGTTATCGTAGCTTCTTCTTCACATTATGACAAAGTCAAGTTATGTAGAGATCTATCCGGCCAATGAGAAACGCCACCGTCCCAGCCTAATGGCTCTCGCACATTGAACGCGACGAGCGACGAGTGGATGTGGAGGTTATGCCCGATTGCTCATGTTGCCGATTGGCCAATTTAAAATAAAATTTAAAATAAAATTATTTGATTGGTTGATCCAGTGAAAAATCTCTAGGCATCGGTCGCTATAAATAACTGTCCAATTGCAACGTGATCGAATAAGACGCTTTCGAAAGGGGTCCTCAGCCGCTTGTGCAGAGAATTTATGCGCCGACGGGTTGACCAACCTGGCATTTTTCGCGGCAACACGCACAACGACGACGCGTTACAGAAACGGCTAGAGGAGAGACTGCGTGCGGTCTGAGGTGATTCGGTTGAGTATTCGAGCTTTTTGGATACGACGTTGCAACGACCTAGGTGAGTTCCAGTTTTCTAGTGTACGTCGTTGAAGTCGCATATGTCGATGCTTTCGACGCGATTCGCGAGCAACTATAATTCCGAAGAAGAGGAAGACGGCACACCGGTGAACGCGTCGCCAACGCCGCCATCTTAAATCAAAGCAGCGTTCCCGCGGTCGATCTTCACGGCGATATTATTGTCGTCGCGTCCACGAGGTTCATCCTCGCCAGACGGAGATTCAACAAGTGAATTATACGCACAATGGATCTTTGTCGGCAGACGTTCGAACTCGCACTAAATTACGTTACGTCACGATTGTATTGTTCCGGCACAATTGCGTCCACGCGCCGGTGCGAGTCGTCAGTTACCTCCGCCCCGTCCCCTCCCCCGCGGCTTCCCGCGCAGTCCGCCGTTTTATTTACGCGCTACCGAGTGCATGTGATTGTAAGTGAAAACTTATTCTCTAGTAAAAACTCGTTCTATCTCTGTACGAGAGCGAGAATAACAATTCTTTACTGCGAAATGTTTTTACCTGCTCGTGTTTAATCTTGTTTACACGCTCATGTAAACTCAAGCGATCCCAATTCGTTTCTATCTTTGATATGTGCTCCGTCTTTATATAGACGACCTCCTAATTCGTGCCAAGGATAAAAGTTAACAAAGAAACTCATTTCTCACTTCTGTATTTGCAGTATATACAATGAGTAAGGTTAAGGAATCTCCCCCGACAGATAACGAAGCAGAAGAGGAATTCAGTGTGGAAAAAGTTTTGGACAGAAGAGTTGTAAAGGGAAAAGTAAGATTTCGATATTTTCTAATCTTTGATTATTAAGATAACTGTTATCTCAAAAGAATTGTTTATGTGAATTATAGGTGGAATATTTCTTAAAATGGAAAGGATATTCGAATGATGAGAACACATGGGAGCCAGAAGAGAATCTGGATTGTCCCGATTTAATTGCTCAATTTGAAGAGCAGCGGAAGAAGAAGGAGGCAGCTGCATCTGGAAAGCGGCATGAAGAAAAGGAACAAAAGAAACGAAAAAGCAATAATACACCGACGCCCACTCAGGCTAAGAAAAAGGCAGCAGTGGAAGAAAAGAAGCTGGAAGGTAAAGGGAAGCATCGACAATTTTTTTTTTTATCTTTTTAATACATTTAAAAAATGCATCTTTATAAAAATATAAGATTCGTATTTGCGAATGTATCTTTCATCTTACAGGATTTGACAGAAATTTAGAACCCGAGCGTATTATTGGTGCGACAGATTCTAGTGGCGAGCTAATGTTTTTAATGAAATGGAAAGGAACTGACGATGCAGATCTGGTACCTGCACGCATCGCTAACGAGAAGTGTCCACAGATTGTGATCAAATTTTACGAAGAACGACTCACGTGGCACAGCCCAGCCCACGACGATGAAAGCTCTGCAAAAGCTGACCCGGAGTAGCATCCAGCTTTCCTTCATGATTTATTTTTATCACTGCAAGATATTCCACTGTAATAATTACCTTATTACCTATTATTCTAGGTTATTTACAAGTTTTTCTAACGTTTGTAGGTGAAAAATAAACATATGACTTTTCCAAACCATATTAATACAGAACACATTGTAGGATAAACTGAAAGTTTTAAACAAGAAAAATATTACTATTGGTACAATTGTCATTACTTAATGGATAACATAATGTATTTTCAAAGTTGTAAAAACGTGAATTTTTCAATGATAACATGACTTATTAAGACGTTTCAAAATTAATATTTTATGTTCTAAATAGTGTTTAAATATGTATACTCATTAAAAGTATTTTTGTTTCTAAGTGGCATATGCTTATTCAAACTGCTTTTTTTTTTTATATATGCTAAAAAAATTATACACAATTGAAAGTTCATATATAAATTAGCTATCGTTTTAGCAGTGATGAACCTACTATATATATATATAAAAATTAATCGATCTGCGGATCTCAAATAAATATAAATTTAAAACAATAATATATAATATATACAATAAAATAATTTTAATACTTAATAAAATCGAAAAAGAATACGGGGAACAATTTACAACTTATGGGTACAGGATTAACCATCAATTCAATTAATCGATAAAAGACTGCTGATCATAATTGTAAATTCTGAAAATCAGAAAGAAATATTAAATCTATATTAATTTGCAATGGTAAATTCTCTCATGAGTTATTCCCTTTTCTGTTGCTGCATGTTACTGGAATACATTGTCAAATATAACATTACCCATTGCTAAAATGTATAAGGATAAATCGTGAAGGAATCACAATTATTGTGATGAAACTTTAATATAGTTCGTTAATTAATTTTATCTTAAAAATTAAAAATTTTTAATTTCGAATTGCAATATTACATTCTATTAACAGAATTACCTTAACTTTATCACAAAGAAAATATGTCTGCACCATAAACTATTGCACGTATAAACGATCAAATAAATATCGTAGTAATTAACACTTGTCTCAAAGAGAAATAAGTGCTTTTATATGATTAAATACAATTAAATGCGTGTTGTCCGTTTTCATATTGTTTATAGTATTGCCTTAGAATGAAAGAAACATCAGAAATTTATTGTATACAAATGTATAATTGTTTTTATGAAATGTGTTTATAACATATTTATCGTTTGAATTTTTTAACTCTGTTATTGTTCGATGATCGAGCGGATCTTCGCTTTTTGCCAAATGATCCCTTCAACCGCTGATGTCGTTTCACTTCCCAATCTATCTGTTTAGCACTAGCGCCATCACTGCTGTCGAAAACGTTACTGCCACCATGCTTTCCTTTCGTTTTACTTTGTTCCTCCAACATCTCGGCGAACTTTTCCGCAGATACGAATATATCGCTGTCAATTCCTCTTCCCTTTTTCTTGCCTTTATTCTTGGAATTTTTTACCTTCAACTTTTTATTCAAATCCAACATTAATTCGTTATCTAGACTCTCTTCATTCTCAGAACCAAATTCCATATCGCTCAGATCTTCGTTGTCTACATCCGCAAGATCGATATCACTTAAATTTTGTAGATCTTCATCACCTTCATTGAGATCAGATATATCTTCAGTAATATCATCATCTTCAGATTGATCGTCGTTCTCTTCATTTTCATCATCATCATCATCTTCATCATCATCTTCATTCTCATCTTCATCCTCATCTGAATCTTCATTCCTTTTTCCTAGAAATTATAAATATAGCTATAATAAAATATATTTGTCCCGACTTTCATAGCTATGAAATATCAAAGAAATCTTGGGCAAAGAAAATTATTTTGTCGCTTCTTATGTCAATAAAATTTTTTTATACGAATCTATTATGCGAAATTATTATGCGTAACGCGTTACCTTTATTTTTCTTAGACACGATATCCGCCGCAATATCTAAATCATCGAAATCTTGGCTACCGCCCATACGATCTAACATATCGTTGAACTCTTCACTGTTGACACTCTCTGCGTCTTCGTCATCTTCGTCACTTTCGTCTTCCTTCTTAATGCGTTTCTTCAACTCGTTCTTCTGCTTCAAATATTGATATAAAAATAATTCATCTACCGGTATTCGCTCCTCGCTTTCCTCGAGATATGCCGCGCTGTCAACTGGAAGGGATCGTACACCCTTAGGTGTATATCCAGCGCGCTGCGCTAAAGGATCGTTCTTCTTTTGAACTTTTTTTTCTTCCAACTTCTTCGGATTCTTAAAAACATAGCGGTCTAGGAAGCGAATCAATGTCAAATCCTCCAAAGGATCGCCTGTGTACTCAATCGATTTCCCTACGAATACAAATCCATAAATATCATTTCTGAGAAATGTGAACGATATATAAAATGTAAAATTTGTTACCTTGAATAATTTGATTCGCGAATAAAGCGACACTCGGATGGAAATGCCTAGACAGTGCTTCAAGTTCAGTATCGAGTCCTTTGCCTGCCCCTGCATAAAGTGGATTTCGACAGAAGGGATCGTACGACTTTACATCTTGCGCTTCAACTTTCACATCGGTCTCTTTTTTTACGTCAAGCTTTTCCGACGCGATATCTTCACCGACCGTGATGTTTGATAACATAATAGTGTTTTCTTCTTTCACTTTATTGTTTACTTCTGCTTCATTCTCTATTACATGAATGTCCTCCGTTTCCGATGAGCTGTCATTTATCTCGTATATGTCTTTTTCGATTTTGATAGGCTTATGCGATTTAAACAACATGTGTCGCAGATCTTTGCGTCCTTGAAGAATCTTTGAAACCACGTATAGCATGGCACAAGCCACATTCGAGGGAAAATAGCACGTAATTTGCAAAATTCTTTTGATAAAGGCATATAAACGTAATATACTGTGATCACTTTGAAGGACTCTGTACAATAAGTTAAGAAACACCGCGTGTCTATTTGTCACTCCTATCTGCCGATCGAATAGTTTTTTATAAAAGGCTGAATAAAATCGACTCGTCTGAGACTCATCTTTGCCTGTTATCTAAAAAAAGTCATTGCTTTTTTTTACAAATTGAAAACACAAATATCCGAAATCACAAATATCCAATATTACAGTAAATGTTACTCCTTAATACTTACTTGATGTAATAAACTAAGTGCATTGAGCGAAACATTAAACGATCCTAGATGTACAACTTTGTAAATGGAATCAATGTGTTCGTTTATTATTTTCGAATCTATCTTAGCAAAAGGATATGCTCTATTAACACCCATTAGAATTGCTGCCATCATTCTACTGTCGGGTTCGCCTTTTTTTAAACATGCTTTGAAAAATGCAAAATATACTTCAATCAGTGTAGCAGCTATCTCCTCATCATTTCGATTCAAGACATATTGCGCCAACAGACATATAGCATAATACTGAGTACGTTGGGACACATTTTTCCTGAATAACAGCTTCTCAACTTCGCGCAGAACTATGAGTTTCATGTTTGGATGCTCATGCAACAATTTATTAATACAAAACACAGCTTTGGATCCGACTTTACTGCTCGGGTCGCCAATTTTATTCACGAGCAATTCCAATAGCTTATGTTCCTGTTCAGCATTGCTTATCAGCAAATCGGTCATTGTACATATGGCTTTCTCCCTGTTTGTGTCTACTGTATCTGAGGCCACTGCAGACAGATTCAGAACGAAACGTTCGTATTGCTCACGTAGCTGGTCTTCAAAATACCAATGCGCCAACAATTTGTTCCTGGCAGCATTTGTTTTAATGATGGGATCCGATTCAGTCTTTATATCAAGTCTATCCAGATCCTGTTCCTCCAGTTTCAACAGCTTGAACTTAGGATGCAGTAGATCAGTCAGAAAGAGTTCCTTCAACGATGCGATGACCATGGCACATTGATTATGCTTGGCGCCTCGTACCTGAGACACCAAAGATACAAGCCGACCAAGATTGCATTTCGGATTGTCCTGCACCAGCACTATGTTGGCGGCTACCTTGTCCGATGTGGTACCCCGTTGCAACGCCATTTTCAACCATTTCATCTCCGAATCGTGCGATTTGGATTGTTTCAACTGAAAGGCGGCGGTTTCCGCGTCCAGGTACTTCTTACCTTCATCCCGTAGATGCAAAACATCTGCCTCAGATTTCGAGTGTTTGCAAGGTCCTTCTATCTTCTGATATTCCTCATACCACTTCCGACTATGTGTAATTTCGCCAATGGTGAAATCATTAAATTTTTTCATCATCTGAAATCAATTCTAAAGTAATTTTCATGACAGACATTTTCATGACAAAAATATAAAATATATAAATTTAAATATATATATATATATATTCAAGCAAATAACGCAAAATTTTAAGATATTTTGTAAAATAATACTCGCAATTGTTATTATTGATTAAAAAAATATAGTCACATGGTCCAGTGCTTACATTGTAATTAACCTCAAAATCATTGACAAATCCACTAACCAGATACCGACTGCATTCAAGAGGTTGACATGTGTCTCTTGAAACCACAGCTTGAAACGGATGAAAATTACAAAAGTGGAGAAATTCACTAGACTATCTGCGACTTCATAGGCCTAGGACAATGAAAAAGTACAGACAATAGAAATAGGGAACAGGCAACAGATTTCGACCAATCAGAAATATTCTTCACAACTGATTCGAAATCTGTTACCTGTTCCCTATTCCCTGTTCCTGTATCTTTTTATTATGTCCCAGATTTAAGATTTGATTAAAATAAAAAGAGTTGATAAGTAAAGAAAAGAAAATTACAAAGTTGAAATTCTCCCATGTTCTTTTTACAAAACATGTTTGAAATATGTTCGAAAATTTTAATTAATGTGTAAAGTAATCTTTAATTGTTTAGTAATCAGAACAAAATTTCTCAATATCTTTACAATTAAATGCTACTATGCCCATCTTTTAAAATTTTGTAACGTAACCTTGCATGATTGTAATGGAAAAAAGAAACATCAATTTTGAAAAGAAAATATTTTAATATTTAATATTTATTAATTATGCACTATAAACTTATTAATATACAGATATTTTATAAATGATTAAGTATATGCCATGAATTTTGAATATTTTTTTCAAAATTGATATTCTCTTTTTATATTCTAATCATGCTACATGCTTCTTAAAAAAGCATGGCTTCCAATGCTAATTTTTTTCACATATTGAAAATGGCTAATTATAAAAAACCGCCCAACCAAATCGATCTACATTTTTATATCCGTATATTTTTATGATATATTGAAAATTTATTTATTGAAATTATTTTATTGCATTTATTGAAAAACAAGTATGCGAGCTTATAGCGTAAGGTAAATAAAGTAAAGCGAAGATATTCGACGATAATTTTAGAAGTTTCATACATTTTATTTTTATATTCTTAAATTCATTGGAAAATATATACGATTACTTGACAAGTAACCTATGTCATATTAATTTGTCTCGTTAAAGTGATATATGTACAATTTCGTATCATATAATGTATGCCATCACGCATCTCTCTGAGTTTTCAACTTAACAATGTCATCCAGAGTTGCTATATTACACATAAAAGTACAGAGTATATACTCTTACATCACAGATCCATTTTACTTTGCGAAACGTAGAGCATTTCTGACTAACATAGAAGTTTAAATTGTTCCCGAAGCAATTAAATCTAATTTTTTTTATTTTTACGAATTTGTTTAATTTAAATTGCATAGAAATAAAATTATAAATATTAATCACTTTCGAACTTTAAAAACCTGGTTTCATCAAAAAGGCTGATAATTATTGAGTTAATGACACTAGAATTAAATGAAAGATGGTAGCCAAAAATAAGAAAGTTAGAATAAGTGATGTTCATTTCATCTTTTTGATTGCGCAAAGTCAAAAAAACAACTCGTGTTAAATGACACGAATACAATCAAAAATTATTAGTAATGTGACTAGACCGAAAATAAATTAATTTCTGAGATGGAATCAACTTGACAGGAACATTGAGAAATTACTTGCCTAAATCAGTATTATTATAATCTCTAAATTTTCCCTGAATTTGTATTATAATGCAAATAAATACGCTTATATGTCTCTCGATACGTGACGTTCACGTTTTGCTCTAAGCGATATAGAAAACCTTTAAATTGTAGCTTAATAAACATGCAATTCTGCATAATAACACATAATTAGTAGCGTATAAATTTTATAATATACTTTTTAGAAAAATTAAAAGATAAGAAAAAAAGATCTAATTATTTAATCCTCGATGTCTTCTTTTCATTCTTGCATACGGTCCGATTTCAGGATCCATCACGAAGTCGTACAGAACAGAAACCCACGAATTGTGTTGTGGCAAGTTATCATAAAATTCTGCAGCTATACGTTTAACCTGCATAAAATAATGAATTATATTGCTGTGTAATAATCCGTATCCAAGCTCATCTCTCCGACATACTTCTGGTAATCTCGAACCAGGCACTGCAGGAAAGTCATGGTGCTCGTTGTGATACCCAACATTGAAGGTGATGAAATTTAAAGGACCGTAATAACTATATGTTTCAAAGCCTTTTCTGTACATATAATGCTCTGATATAAAGTGTCCTGCCACAGGATGCAATCCCATTGCCATGAAGGAACCAATAAGCAAGTAAAACAGTACTTTACCACCTGAAATCACATCTCTTTTATGTAACTCAATTTCATCATTTCTGTCAGCGTTATTGATGTTAATTATACATTGATTCTCTTTGCAAATTTGAAAACTTACCGAAAAAGTACCACAGACAACCATCAAATACCAACTGTATGACTAAATTGATGTATTCTAAAGAAGTTGGTACTTTCGGATATGTTACAAGAGGTCGGAATGCATAGAAAAATGGCTGCAATAGTATCCAACAAAACTTCCCGAAAGTTGTACAAAATAATTTCGCCTCTAATAATGTTGGCAAATCCGTATCTAATTTTTCATCTCCCTGATACTGAAGACACAGTAGAAATAAACTTCGTAAATATAATTGAAAAAATAATATATGCTTACTAAATGATGAAACAGATTTTTACTATTTCTCATGATACTTACACGATGATGTTCGAGATGATACTTTTTAAAACTGATAGATATCGGTATTCCTATTGGCAGATTTGCGAAGAAGCCAAATAGTCGATTAGCCATAGGCCTGGCATGTCCAAAAGCAAGATTATGAGATATCTCATGTATTGCTGCAAAGTACAAAACATAGATTAGCACAAATGTACTAGAAATGTTAATGCAAAAATTAGCATTTGTGCATAATGCTTGATAAAATGCAATTTTACTATGTTAATGAATTAAATACATACCAAGCATAAGAGAGTGATTTATTACACCTCCGAAACAGTACGCTAACAACAAGAGTTTTGGATAGCTCAAATCTTTGACAATAAAAAATGATAAGAACTGCACTAATACCATCCCTGTGACAATCCATTTGAAATTTGGATCATATCCAAACAACCGTTTAATTTGTGGATATTTTTCTGAAAATAATTGTTTGTAATAAAAAATTTAAAAAATGATGATTAGATAAACTACCCGATTAAAAGATTTTTTATCTTTTAATTGTTCGCAACATTATTATAGACTTTACAAAAATTACTATAATACAAAAAATATAAAGTATATTCACTTCAAAAACAGATAATAACAGATTTACCAAAAATATATTTTAATAAGTTTATCTAATATCATCTTTTAATATGTACATGACAGAGATTTAGCAAATAATAATAGAAATAAGTAATTACAATAAATCAACTTCAAAGTAGACTTCAAAAATAGACTTCACATTTTACATATTAATGAATTAAAGATATATTTATAAACTAAATTAATGTTTCATAATATTACAGTATGAATAATAAAGTATTATTTTTCCACAAAAACATTGGATGAATCAGGGTAAAAGATTTTCAGAATAGACGTGGTTGAATGTATTTGTCAATGTAAATTAACTTTAATCTAAATTCAAGTTATTCTCTTTTTTTCCGATTCTTAGAATCTTAGGAAAAAAGATGAAAAGCAAGTTGAACCCAAATTAAAGTTAATTCACATAGAGATAATAATTCGGTTATATAATTAAGGAATCTTCCAAGAATATAAATATTTAATATCTATATTGAAAGTAAATATCAGTGATGATCATCTAATCTCTTCTCGTTTTCCACTTGTCATACCTAGAATTATTTTACGCCGTGAAGCGTGCGGCTCCTCCGTGTAGATCCATTCGAAATCCGTCCTTGAAACCCGCTGGCCCATTCTTCTCTCGTCTGAGATTTCTCGTTACAGAAGGCAACAGAAATCAATCCTTATGACGCCTAAAGCCGAGTGGCATCGCCGGCAACGGCAAGATGTGGACACACGCTACGCATATACACGCCCTTGAGTTCACGATTTCGTTCACATTACCTGATACTGCCGATCTTTTTTTTTTCTTATACACGCAGTTACGTTATACAGGGTGTTCTCGTCTCGCCGGATAACGGCCTATTAGTCATACATTTCGCCTTTTGAATATGGAGTCAGTCCCCTCTAACCCTTCATCCCGGAATGAATTATGCTTTGATTGAAAAAATGAATAAGCTCGCAGATTTTAAATTGAATATTTACAGTTTTTTCGTCGGAATAAACTCGAGAGAGAGAGAGAGAGAGAGAGAGAGAGAGAGAAAAAGAGAAATTGGAAAGCGGAATTATATCTATTTACATCGAAGATTGGTTAAATTGTCGAAGCCGGTCGATCTCTCATTAGATCTACAACCGGTTCTCTCTTCCTTCTCTTGATTTATTCTCTCAATGCATCCGAGTGTCTTGAAAAGTCATTCGATGATTCCGGAACATTCTATATGTGAAATCATGTAGAGGGTTACAAAGAACGATAGGCCGTAATCATGCGACACATGATATGATACACGCGCGGAGAATTATCTTCTCTTGCGAGACAGCTGTGCGGATATTTACCTCTTTGCGAACGCACAGTAAAAAAAAAATTATATAAAAAATGATTACGTGTGCGATAAGCAATCCCCTCTCTCGGAGATGTATTCGAGAAAACATTCTCTCTCCCCTCTTTCCCTCTCTCCCTCGCCCTATCTCTATGTTTTTTGTGATTTAAGATTTCTGAGATGAGAAAATAAGAGAGAAAAATGAAAAAAAATGAGTAAATAAGAGAGAGAGAAAGGAGAGAAATAGTCGTTAAATATTTATTACTTGCACATGGCAACGCGATTTTGCGTGTGTTGTATCATCAATGTGTGGTGGTGAATTTCATTTATAATTCTTGATCATAGATGCAGGAAAGATTGTTCATAAATGAGTCAGATGTAATAATGAAAAAAGAGATAGAGATATTCCAGATCATTTCTCTCTCTCTCTCTCTCTCTCTCTCTCTCTCTCTTGCAATTAAAAAAAAAATGAGAGAGCAAGAAACTTATATTTATTTTTAGCAATGTAAATTAATTTTAATCTTGATTTAATTTATTTTTTTATCTTTTTTATTTGGAAGGTTTAAAATTTATCTCTTTATAATTTTTATAATAAAAACAATAAAAATAAATTAAAGATGAAATTAAAATTAATTAACACAGATAAAAATGAATATTAAATAGCTTCATTGTTTTTACTCAAGTAAATCCTTTCCTTTTATGGTGTAGATTATAGAGTTGATGCAGAATAATGAAATTTAAATGGTCACTTTTGATCACGTGATCTATTTTGATGCTGAAAATGGGCGTCAAGCGTCAACATGAAAAAGCACCTTAAAGCGCAAAAAGTTTGAGATGGTGCAATTATGAGAAACATAATCAGAACAGACTCATTACAGAAAAACATAACGTTGAGTGGCGTGCCGCTATTTTTATTTAACGGAAAAACACTTCAAAGTTTGATAATATTTATTTAATCAGAATAAAACATGCCGAAAGTACGACGAAGCAAGAAACCGCCTCCAGATGGTTGGGAGTTAATCGAACCGACTTTGGAGGAATTGGAACAGAAGATGCGCGAAGGTGAGTTTGCTTTTCGTGAGGTTAGATTGGTTGTTTCATCTAAAGAATATTTTAAAACGCGAAATCTTACAGCTGAAACGGAGCCTCACGAAGGCAAAAGAAAGCAGGAATCTTTGTGGCCGATATTTAAAATCCATCATCAGAAATCTCGATATATTTATGATTTATTCTACAGAAGAAAGGCGATCAGTCGTGGTAAGTGTTACTTCGCTATCTTTAAAGATTCATTAAAAAAGAAGAATATCTGATTTCATGTTCTCTTTTCTTGCTTCAGAGTTGTACGACTACTGTCTGAACGAAAATATTGCAGACAAAAACTTGATTGCTAAATGGAAAAAGGTTGGCTATGAAAATTTATGTTGTCTACGTTGCATTCAAACAAGAGATACGAATTTCGGCACCAACTGTATCTGCAGAGTACCAAAGGGTAAACTCGAGGAAGGTCGAATAGTGGAATGTATACATTGTGGCTGCAGAGGATGTTCGGGTTGAATGCGACATCTTTCTGCGTAAGGCACTTTATTGCTAGAATTACATTGTGCGTCTTGTATTTTGTGATAAAGCTTACATCTTTTTACTCGATCGCCAGGTGCCACTTATTGCGCTCTGTAAATCGAGCGGCAAGATACAGCGGAGTTTGTACGCGCCAGTCATATGTAACACATTTGTTTTCAGATTCAATATTCACTCGCAACACGTGAACATTTTTCCGGAAGGCAGAGATTGTAATGTGTGTAGCGGAATGCATTCTCGGCAGACGCATCAATTTCTCATCACCATCCATGAAGATTTTGCCTTGAGCCGTAATCATTAGCGACGCTGCTCTCTTTAAAGTGTCGTTTTTACCTTGCGGATCGTAAACTAATGCAATACCTTCGTCGTCGCTTCCTTCTTGCGGAATTTCTAAAAACTGTACGATAGGTAAATTTAAAGCATAAAATATAAATAATAAAACCACTTTGCTTATAATTACCTTGAATTCAATTATGTGATTTGCATCAAATTGAGAATCTTGTGAGAATAATGTACTTATGGCATCCGTAACTTTTGCAGCAATTTTACCATTATTAGTGATCAAATAATCCTTGTTATTTAATTCCCAGCCTATAAAATTATTGTAAATGATTTTTATTATTATTACATCGATATTTCACATGAAAACATGAAGCATTTTCTAAACTCTCCTTTTCCCAATATCATATCGTTAGATCAAATTATAATATTTAAATATCGTAGAAAAGTTTTATTTTTAATCCAAAGATAATTTCTTTTTTTTTTTGCATACTGTACGATGGTATAGAAGTCCGTGCGACGTGATGTATGCTCCTTGCAACGTTGTCCGCTTGTATTCTAACTCTGAGTGTAATTGGTTCATCAATAGGTATATTTCTGATAAAGCAAAAGGTTTCAGATCCTTTGTACACCGTTTCAAATTTGCTCGATGTTGGATCGAGAATCTCCCCGTTAGCTTTCTCCACGATGAACGTCTGTTCCTCGGCGATATATTCCGGATTAGTTACGTGCCATTTAACAAACAAGCCCGCTGGTCTCTCTTCAATGCTCATTATGTGAACGGGTACTGTACGAGAGATGCAGCCAAATCTCGATATTTGCTCCATGATCTCTTCCTTGTACGAGTTCAATGGACGATCGAAGTTTATATTTGGAAGCTCTTCGGAGTATGGCACTGCCGGAATCCTGGAAAATGATGTATCATTTAATTTCCAAGATGATCTCGATTTTTCTCTTGCAATCGTAATGTTCTCACCTGCCTATGTCATTACTCGCAAAAATAATCTTTCCAAACTCATTCGCGCTATATCGCTGTGGTTGCTGCAGAATATCTTTGCTCATCGATATGATATTCTGTGCGTTTCGCATCTGTGCCTCCACCTCCTTTCTACAAGCTCTTAATGGTATCAAACTCTCCTGCTTGTGAATTTCTGCTTCCAATATCAGTTGTTCACGTCTCTTATTAATCTCATTGCATACATCATCTAACAAAGATTGAAACGTCTCGTCTATATCCTTCAACGTTCTCATCATGCTATTTTCTATCTGACAAAACAATTTTTTTGTATTAATGAGGATCATCATGCATAAGAACAAGTAACAATTTTAATGGAATTAAATCAGTGAACTTTAAGAATGATATTTACCTGCTGATCAGCACTATCAAGATCTTTCAATTGATAATCCAATTTTGTTATGTATTCCTGTGCGGATTGGATGATGCCTTTAACATTTTCTTCCACATTACGTGGTAATGCTTCTCCTTTCTGAATGAACGTACCCTCTGTATCGATACATGGAACGTCTGTATTCCAATTTTTATCACGATCTTGCTCATACTGATTTAATTTCTTTAATGCATATGTTAATCTTGTCAGAAGTTCTTCCTTCTTCGTTTTTTCATTACCATTATCGAATATCACAGAATTCTTACTAGAAATATTTGGCGTTAACGGTTTTATCATGTAACTATGTAATAATTCATGATTGTCAACTTGGTCTATCTCCAATTTATCTGACAACTTTTGATTGGTCAGTGCTTCCAGGATTCGTTCCATATCTGGAAAAATAATCAAATTTGGATTAATAAATAATTAATGATGATAATTCAAATATATGTTCGCTTTAAATTCTTTGTATTAATTACAGATATTGCTTGATTAAATTGTGCCAAGAATATTTTGCGTTGCAATCACTAGTGTCAGCTTGAATTTCTTTCTCAGCAAAGGTTTGCGTTTGTTGATTGTTTAATATCAAGTATTTCTTCGATCTCTTTTCTAAATATTTCACATGATCTCGCGGTTTAGCAACTGTTTCATTATTGCCAATTTGAGCTTCGTTCTCGTTCTCGTTACAATTCTTGTTTGGTGCTAGCAATATGCCATTCCAGTAATCTGGATCACTACAATTATGTAAAGAGGCTTGCGTACTCATCCCTATAATTTGCCAAGAATATTTAATGCGCATCTTGTATATATTCCTATTATGATCCTCTACATCACTATTATTTAATAAATCTTGCAATAGACTGTACGACGTCTGTGTACTAGTTCCAATAACTTGCCAGGAATATTTTATTTTACAATCGTAAGGGTTTCTACCATTCTTCCCAATAATTTTTGTTTCACATATACTGTCACGTTCTTCTCTTTGAGAAGGCAGTATCCAATTATTTATTTCACATGAGTATTTAATATCATGTGCAGCTTTAGCCTTGTTTTCCATCACATTTTTTTCCTTAGTAAAACCATAATTCTGAATTTTGGTTAAGCTATAATCATCAGTAAAAGACCAATTCGTGTTAGTCGACTTCAAATGGGATTGTGTGAAATGTGAGAAGTCATTTCTTGGAATGTCATTTTCATAATGTAAAACGTTTATTTCATATTCGCTGTTAGTGGGATGCAAGTGATTTGACGTTACGCTTGATAACGATTCCTTCCTTTTTACAATATTTGCAAAAGTTTTCTTATTTTTAATCTTTAGACTTGACACTGATAGTGGCAATACTGTCGAGATACTGTTTACAATATCGTGAAATGATTGACTTTCTGAAGATACAGCTGATTTACTCATAACGCTACTAATTGGTGCTTCTATTTTTGGCAAGACTGCAATCATATTTCTACGTTTTATCTGGTTCTCTTTCATCCGCGACAGATCACACTTCCTTGACAATTCTATTGATCTTGAGCTCGCCTTGTGCAGATCTTGGTCATTTGCTGATGACTCAAATTGTGTGAACGTTGTATTAGGAAAGCATAACATGTTATCCTTCTTCTTGCGAGATAGTCGCTTCGATGAGCAAGACGTAGTATATTTCGTACTTTGATTCTTGCATTTCCAGCGGCCGAGTTTTTTTACCTACGGTTTCAGAGAGAAAGAAACTGATGCTTTAAAAAAGATCTCGCTGAGATCACTCAAAGACATGTGATAGGGAAAAGAAAAGTATATTTTTCACAGTATACAGATTTTGATTGACCTCTGGTGAATTCTTTGGATCATATAATGTATGCAACGGTGTTTCTGAGAACAACAATGCGGGATTGTTTTTGTAGTTCGGTACCCTCAAAATCGCAGGTTTGTACTCCAAGTAGGAGATATTAAAGCTCTGTTTGGGAGGTACGGGTTTTACAACGGGAATCATCACGTTCCTGGTATGCAGCATTACATCTGGCGAGATCGTTTTTTTCTGAGGTTTAGCACATTCTGCATGACTGCTTTTCGCAGTCGAATCTCCCATGCTAAACACTTCTGCAGTAAAGCGTATTACACGTATCACATACAAGGAATGTTTCTTATATACATGAATGTTCTCTTTCAGCACGTATCTTTCTCAATTGTAACCTATAAACTCGAACTCGTCTTTTTCAAGTCGAGAATTAAATGTAGAATCGAGGCAGAGAATTATCTTCGCGCTCTTCGCGACACACGTCGCATTTTGCGAACGTGAATTCAAAATATGCACGCTGCGAGAAGCAAAAAAAAGCATATCTGTACAAAGTATGAAATTTGACGACGTACTTTGTTATACTTAAATTGATGCATTATAAGCGATGTTATTTTATTAATAAATAATTATTTCGATATTTTACAAATTCAACGTGTTTTATGAATGATTCATGTTGAAAGGAAGAAAGAGATAGAGGAAAGGATGTGTCAATATGCTGGTACATTTTTGAGATATAATACTCACAGAATTAGATTAACTTGGAGATAATTAAAACCGGAAATCTGGCAAGAATGGGCGAGACACGCGAGAAATTTGGAGGACGGATGATTTTGCCGAAAGATTATAACATTTGAAACGCACGGGTGGATCTTCACAGGCGATGCATCTTGACACACTGAATCGTTCTAAATATAACCAAGGCGGTCGTGGCATCATGCTTCGGAACGAAAAGTGACGAAGAGTCAATTAACGCGCTTATAAATCCTAGCCACGTAACGAACCTCCTTTAACAAACTTTTTTTAACGTACTTTTCGAAATTATAAATCGACATTTTGCATGCCGATATCTAATTTATATGATGTTATAATAAAGAAATCTCAATACTTCGTCTCAACGCTTACATTGCTATATTTAAATGATAAAGTACAGAGTTTCTCATAGTATTATATATACATGTTATATTATATTTAAATGTATAATACAGTCCAATATCACATGATCCTCCCTGATAAATTAAAGCAATGCTGTCCAGGATTAATAGTTCTGCTTAGATACATGTCAATATTTATGTTTATTACTTTCTCTATTTTTCAATCCATAGCCATCTTTTTTCATAACTCAAGAGGATGAGATTAGGCTAAAATTGTTAAAAATTTCTGACGTATATTAATGCTGTTTGAAAATACATTATTACTATTATTATAAAATACTATTATTCTTAATTATATTTTATAATAATTATTATAAAAATACATAGAGTATATAATAATACGTATAAAAGTCAAACTTTATACGTATGTTCTAAAGACACACGTCAAAAACTCATAAAGATTTCAGGATAGTCTCATCCTTGAAATCGATCGAAAAGACAATTACGAAATGAGCGGTAAGAAAGGCAGTATATGTGAATATCGACATGTTAGTATCTAAGCAAAACTATAAATCCTGAACAGCATTAAGATAAAATCAAAATATGAGAAACAACAATAACTATACACAATAATAATAATAGTAACAATAATGCGGAGGAAAAATAATGTATTGTTTGTTGATAAGTTTTGATATCTCCGATATTTTTTAGGTCTCTAATTTCTCAAAATAAATATATTTTTATACAATTTTTTTGCACAGAGAAAGAATCTCATTCAGAATCTTTTACCGGCATCTAAATCCTTTATCACAAATTTCCGCATACGTTGCGTTAGATAATATAAATGTACACCTCCTACGCCAAATTACTATTAAAATCATCAGCTATAAAACTTCGTCCGGATTTCGCTAGATATAGAAATGATTACAAAATGATTATGTAGTAGAACGTGCCGAAAAGTGCGTTTGCGTGATCAAAGTTTCGTGGAGAATTCGTAGGCTATATGTAAGTTTTCGTTCCCGTAATGTTTTTCGACAAAATTAATTCTGCCTCTTTGCCAAAAGCTGATCGATTTGCGTTTTGTACATCTCCTTGACGTCCTGAAGGTCTAGAGTCAGTTCTTCGTTCTCTTCAACCTTTTCTCCGTACATTTGCAGCAGCGCGTCGTATTTGGTCTGTATATCGCTAAGACTTTCATTGAGTTCCTGTGCCGCCGAGACTTGATTATTCAAATCTTCGACCTTTAAACTTAACGTCGCTAATTCCGAGTTCAACGCATCCCTCTCTGTGTTTCGTCGAGACAATTCCCACTGGAGTTGCTGTATCTCACCTACGACGATAAAATGAAATCAGCGACTTAATAACGAAGAACACGATTCGATGTCAATAAATATTTAAACTTACCATCTCTTTGCTTCAATTGCGCTTGTAGGTTTTCAAAGATCGACGTACTATTTGAACCTGCTATAATGCTTTCGTATGGTATTGGAGGAAATCTGCCAGAATTATTATCGAATACTGAGTCGCTAAACTGAAAAAAGCACATTTATAATTTATGCAGTAGTTGTTGACAGTGATCTCGTAATAATTATACATACACTTGGCCAGATGCTATTTGCACTGCTGACGGATTCTTGTCCTATACTGAGAGTAGGACTACGTCGTGATTCGTCGTCAGTAATCTGCTGCTGTTCCAGTATTGCGTTATTTCTCCTCCGTTCTGCATCAGTCGCTGCTTTCTCCACAGCTAACTTATTCTCTAACGCGTTTATCTCTCTCTTCAATTCCTGTACATAACTGGAGTGTGTCTGCTCGAGAGTATTTATCGCATCCTGATGTCTATAAATTAAATACGTCATATTAAGTATATATAATTTCAAACAGTTGTATTTACATATTTTAAATACTTACATTTTATTTTGTTCTAATAACATCTCGTTTTCCTTTTTTAATGTATCGTGCAATTCTTGCAATTTCGATCTTTCTTTCTCTTTTAAATTGAGTTTCGATTCTAAATGCGACTCTTTGGATTTTAAATTAATATTTTCTTCTCTCAAAAGACGATCCATCTCGGTTAAATTTTCGATTTTAGATTGCAATTCGATATTCTTCTCTGATAAAACCTTCTCTTGCTTCATGAAACTGTTAGTTTTATGCTGTAAGTTTGCTTGAAGCTGTTCTATCTGTCTTAACAGAGGTTTCGTTGCTATCGATACTGATTCAGATAATTCTTCACTTCTAGCCTCTGCGGCTTCTAATCGTTTGAGTAACTCGTTGTTTTCGTGTTTAAAAAATTCTTCTCTCCTATACCACAAGAAAACGAACACTGTTAGAATTTAAAAAATTAATTACACGATTAATAATTTAATATATGATTTTTACTTGACGTGAGCTTCCTCAGCTTGACGGTATTTCAACTTCAAATCCTCCACTTGCGCAAACAATTGACACGATTCACCCGCATTATCTACAGCTTCTTTTAATTCTTCTTCCGTTGCTAGCAATTTTTTCTTCGTTTCTGCTAAGTCCCTGTTACGCAGAAACTTTTTATTACATACAATAAGCTCGTTTTATTTTTAAATTAATTAATGATTCTACACTCACATTTTTGCAGCATCCAAGCTTTTTTTATAGGCCTCCATCTTGTGCACAGCATTATCTAATTTTTCTTGTAACATTAATATTTCCTTCTCTTGCTTCTTCGTTTTTGCTGTTAGCGTGTGAACCGCTTCTATTTGACTACGCTCTACCTCTTCCTTCGCGTGCAGTGATCGTTTTAATCTTTCCAGTTCCATATTTTGTTCCTCAATTTGCTCTCTGAAAAATTGTCGATAAGTAGAAATAAAAATTGCGACAAATTTAATTATTTGCTTTGATTAAAATTATAAAAGAGATATAAGTGAAATACTTTTGACTTTTTATTATTGCATCAGTTTCCTTTTCCTTCACGCGCAATTTTTTTATGATATTGCTGTGTTGAAGTTGTTGTTTACTAAGCTTCTCGCCCTCCTCGCGAAGTTCCTTTATAATTTCATCTTTCTCAGCATTTATGCTAGACATCTCCTGCGATGATAAACGCGATGCCGCTTCTAATTTCAACTGATCTAAATTTTTCCTCAATTGATCACGTTCTCTTATCGCTTGTTGAAATTTCCTCTCCAACGCCGACAAACGTTGCGTATATTCATCTGTGATTTGATTTATATTTTGATTTTGCTCCGCGTGTTTTTCAAAATTTTCAAGCTGCCTATAAAACATATATTCATATCATCAGTTATTTGAAAATAGAATAGTACTTTGATACAACCATGATGATCTTACTTCATTAAATTTGCGTTCTGCTCGTGTAATTCCATGTTTATCCTGCTCACATCGATTAACTTTGATTCTCTCGCTTCCAGAATGTCAGTCATTTCCTGCACGCGTTTCAATAGCTTTTCGATCTCCATATTCGTTTCATCCGAGCCTATGCTGATCTCACTTAATTCACGGGAATGACCGCGAGTCTTTAAAGTTTTCGTCAACAGATCACCGCCTTTACTCAGTTGCAATTTCGCTGGACTCTGTCGCGACTGAGTCGAACTCGAATCTCCGTTGGGACTGTTGACAAATAGTGAGCTATAAATATATTGATACTGTAAAAAAAAATTGCTAAATAGAAAAATATTATTATACTTGTACCTAGATATTATTTCAATATCGCTCGATGTTGTAGTTTCTAATTCGTCTCCGCTTGTATGTCCGCTGGCCTGATCGGATCCGATTTTCACCAGATCGGAGCGACTGTAAGAGAAATAGACTTTTAACAGAAATGCTATTATTATAAATTTGAACGATGTACATGAAATATTGAATAATACCTTTCTGACGATATAGGTGAATTCTCTCGTGGGACTTCCGCACAATGAGTCTCCATATCGATTATTTCGCCTTTTTCGACCATGGCATCGGCTAGCATGGTCTTCACATA
Source organism: Pogonomyrmex barbatus (assembly GCF_055798465.1). Taxonomy (NCBI): domain Eukaryota; kingdom Metazoa; phylum Arthropoda; class Insecta; order Hymenoptera; family Formicidae; genus Pogonomyrmex; species Pogonomyrmex barbatus. The sequence goes on along the minus strand of NW_028297127.1, from coordinate 2,701,647 downwards.
AGAACTAGTGGTCAAAGGTGTGTCTAAGACTTTGGAATCATTCGTGCAGATCAATGTCGCGTTATCTTCCGAACTGCTCTCTATCAAGGTGCCTTCTCTACTCGAATCGGTAGATATTAAATATTGATCGGTATTGCTCTCAATCATCTTCGTTCCCTCCACGTTTTCGACTTGAGAATAACTGTCTGGATCTGGTGGCTCTATAGTAGTACTCATTAACTGGGAAAAAGTGGAAACGTCCGGCTTCTCGTTCATTCCCTCTAGATGGTCCACTTTGCGAATTGGTTGTGTAGTAATCGGCTCGAGTGTTAAATGTAGATTATGTTTCTCCTTTAGTGAATCGAGACTCAAGTTTAACTTGTTCTCCGTGCAAGGCTTTATCGACATTTGCCTATCATCCGGACACGAATCGTGCATCTTAGATATCTTCACACTTACATCGACCAATTCCATCTTACTTTTAACAGTGTCCAATTGTTGCAACGACTCGAGTACCGTCATAACTGTACCTTCGGAAGCGGAGGTGTAAGAATCCTCAGCCAAGCTTATTTCATCCGGCTCGTCCATATCTGGTATGACCTCGACGCTCTCGGGCGAAGTTTTCGAGCTATCTGCCATGTGTGACGAACTTTTTGTGTCCAAGCTAGAAAACGCGTTAGGTGACGGTGTGCTATCGACGCTGTACGAACTGGTATTCAATGTCTTGATTTCCTCCATAGGAGATTCGTACGGGGAGATGTCGGACGATGAAACTTCCATGAGTTGATCTCTATTCGGCAGTTGTAGCATATCGGTACAATCTACGCATGGAGTGGCACAGTCGTCCCTATCAAGAGCGGGAGGTGATTCAGAATTCTTCGGGTCTATCGGCGATAAATAGGGACTGCTGTCGCTCTTCCAATCTCCCAGGATCTCCACGGAACTTGGCGACGTTACCAGACTATCCGGCAGTATCTCAACGGATTCGGAAATCACCTTGATGCCGACGACGGAGGGACTTAACGAGTTAGTAACAGAATTGAGATCGGACTCTGGCGTGGTAGTGCAATCAGTGTTGGATTCCGAGCCGAGTATCTCCACACTCTCCAAGCTTTTCTTATCGCTCTCGGAAGAGACATTAGGTACTTTATGGAACACATTAGTGGGGCTCGATGTTCGATTGGTATTGTTGCTATTCAATGCTGCTTCATTGCCGCATCGATCTCCATCTTCATCAGTACTCGTGGAATCACTGTCGGCATTCTCCGCCGTCGGCGCGTAATACACTTGCTCCAAATCTAAACTGGCACTTTTAGCTACAATTTTATCGATACTAGTAGAAACAATGTTGTCTGGAGACGATCGTCCTGACAACATGCAAGATTCTGACGTGGTTTTATCATTAAATTCCTTAGACACGTTACGATTAGTATTTACAGATTCGCTGATTATCTTAGACTCCCCTTCATCTTCCTTATGTACAGATTCACATTTCGTTACTGTGGATTTTGAATCTTTCGTCGCCAATTTTTCAGGCGCGGAAATAGAAGATACCATGCCCTGTTGCTGTTCATCCTGATCGGCGGCGCTTTGCAATGACTTGGAATGCTTGACAGTCTTCCAGCTATTATCTATGATTTTCGGAGGTTCAAAAAACGAGCCTGTAAAGCTACCCCAAATACTGCTCGAATTTTGCTGTTTCTGTGGATTGTTATCACGCTTGGTAGTTTCCTGTTCACTCTGTAATCCCCAGCTCGCAAAGAAGTCTGAGGTCTCATCTACATGTGATTGAATGACCTTCGGCTCTTCCTCCTTAATGTCCAAGGCCTTGTCAATGGTCTTCTGAGCTCCCTTCAGGGCAGATTTCGCCAAATTGGCGAATCCCGTAGCATCAAACCAGCTCATGTTTTACATCTAGGACAAGAAAAAAACTAAAGATAAATCCTTCTATTACTGAATACAGAGAGAACATAAACATAAATATAGCCTTCGATGTCACGAGAAATCATCAGAATAATCTGCATGTCACGTAAACAAAAATAACACCTCCTACAACTTCCCACAAAACTCATGTCATGTCCCTTTAGACGCAAATCCTCGAGAATCGTGGGATTAACACCAAGTAACGGACAGACGCACGGTGGTGTTATCCTCGCGATCCTCTCGAGAACACGCGTCAACATCACGCATTACGTGGCACTTCCTCTCCCTCCCGCATACGTGCTCGCGTTACCGTGATCGACGTACATGGCATCCTCCGGGGCAATCGTGACACCGAGGCGCAGTCTCGAGATCTCGTCGGAGTTTCTCTTCTCTCAGTGACCGACCTGCGTGTCGACTGTCAAAGTGCATTTAGCAGCCGACATGTTCGCGGCGGGTGGTCGTCGTGCGTGATCGCGCCAGTGTTGTCAACCTGCGCCCCTCGGCGCGGTCTCTGCGCCAGCACAATTCCTTTTGCGTCCAGATAATTCGTCCTCTTGCTGATAATTCGATTCAGACGATCTCACTTGGAAGAGAAAAAAAAAGAAATGCGACGATCGATCGTGCAAAATGCACTGTACGCACAACCTCAAATTTCACGGTGCGAAAACATTACGATTACTTTTGTTGTTTCTATTGCACTTTTCTACACTTTCCTCATTTTCTGTCTTCCTCCATCATAACCTGTATCTGACTTATTTTAATCCTATCGAACATTATCTTTTTTTTTTTTGAAAATTGAAAAGATAGTCTATTAACACAAAAAATATGTATTCTTTCGTTTCCTTTATTCAATCGTATTTTTCATAAGTTTTGCATAGATCCTGAAGTTTTATTATTTCTTTTTTCTTTTCGAAACCAAGGCATGTAGCTATCTCGTCCTAAATGATCAGAGTACAGAAGAGTGTAGCTAAATCAACAAATTAACCATGAGTTGACGAGAGAAAAAAAGAAATTATGACGTCGTTAATCTTCTTGCAAATTGAACCGGTGCGAACTGAATAGAAAGATCATGCGACAAAATAAATAAATATAATAAGTATAATGGATAAAAGAAATAATACATTAAGTTATGCTTAGCGATTATTCGAAACAGAATTGCACGTTCATTTTTACCTCAGCTTGATTTTTGTCGAAAATTGTCGAAATTATATTCGAATCTATTGACGGCGCGCAAGTTAACGAAACGAAATATACGAAATAAAAGCAAGAGACTTTTAACGATATAGATACCGTTCCTGAAGAGACCCGTTTAGCACGATGCCTTCCAACAGCTCCAGTGGCGCAATTGGTTAGCGCACGGTACTTATAGTGCAGTATCACGTGAGCAATGCCGGGGTTGTGAGTTCGAGCCTCACCTGGAGCATTCTTTTTTTTCTTTTTTTTTTAATAAATGGGTTTGATTTAATCGTTTTCTATCATTTTTTATATTTAACATTGCCACTGCGCACTTAATTTAATTAATTGTCAACATCATAGGGTTTTTAATAATTTAATATGTAAATAATCTTTGTTACGATATATTTATTTATAGCGACTGGCATATTTTAATATTGCAAAATATTAATGCGAAGAAATTTATATTAACACGAAACGTTTTTCAAATAAACTTTGTCGAAAAATAAATATCATACGTTTCTGGAAATCATTAAAAGATTTTTAAATCTTAGGATATAAAAAATAGCGTAATAAAAAAATACAAATATGTACAATATATATAATTGTATATAATATATAAAAATGTTTTTTTATTATGCTACTTATATTTTTTTTTCAAAATCTAAATATTTTTCTAAAAATATACAAAATTCATTTTTTGACAAATAAAAATTAATATATTTATTATATATGTTATAATTAATAACACGTAAATTTATAGTACAATAAAAAAAATATAATTACTGTTTAATATATATACTAAATATTATAATATACATTTTACTGCGCTAAAGATATAAACATATAAATAGCATACAAATATATTCCATATATTATCACTGTAAAATATAGCATGTCTAATGTTAACTTTAACAAAAAAATATAAAAGCATAGGAAGGAACGTGCATACATAATATCAGTGATGTCAAGCTGGAAATGGACATCGTGCAATATATGCGAGTCACAGAGAGAGACCTTCTGACCTAAATTGATCGAGATATAATGGACAGTGTGAGAGGGAAGCAGACATCTCCCGCCGTTATCGTTATTAATGGCAGCCGCGTTAAAATCGAGGATACGCGCGATGTTTTATGCTAAGTACTCGATCGTCAGCCAAATCACGAAATGCGGTATCTATTAAATGGTCCGATGGCCGATGTTCACTGATGTCCGTTCAGGCGGAACAATGACTATTGGGATCCGGTTTCGTAATGGCGTGTGCTTTAAAAACGCTTTAAAAATCCATCCGCGGCTTCGTCGATCCTCAGTCGCAACCCGCTATTCCGAATGTCTCGATTGTGTCATGATTCGCGACATAAGATGTGTTCAACGCAGGTGACGATTTCATAAAAATTTCTAATTGTCTAATTTTCAATTTTGAGCGCTAGAAAAGAATTTTTCCATTCCTCCGCGAATCTAAAAAACTGAAATTACATTAATTAGAGAATTTAAATTTTATACTTACTAAATTAAAATGAATTAAATTAAAACTTTTATTTACATTAATTTATTAATAATTTATCATTAATTTACCAATAATAATTAATAAATAATAATAATTTATTAAATTAATTGTCGTTGCAGATATATCAGTGGCTTCTCTTCGTCAGCGTGATATCCTCAGGGAATCTCGCGAATGGATACGAGCCTCAAGATGCGGTTTTTGTAAATTTCCACCGCAGATATAACATTTCAAAGGTGGCGATAATCCACGATAATAGTTATTTACCTTCACCTCCAGAGATACCTCCAGTTTCGATTCCGGATTTCTCTCTGCCGGAAGTGATCGATAACAAAGCACGGAACGTGCCGGTCGCGGCAACAGACGGGACCAGAAACTATCCCAATGCCTTGTATCATCTCCCCGGGCGGGATTCCTTGCGAGTCCTCACGCGCAAGGGTTTGCAGGACACGAGGTATCCGGGGAACGACGGGTTGCAAATACCTCAGCATCATCGTCGACCCACTTTCCCGCAAGACAAACACGCTCGACAGACCACAACGCAGCCGCCTCCTTCTCTACCTCCTCCCGGTGAAACATCACCGTCGTCCCTTGCAAATCGCGTCAGCGTCGAGGAGATGTCCTGTCAGAACACGGGAGACGAATTGTTCTTCAGGTAATGAAATTCGCGAGGTGGCCTCGTTGCAGTTTAACCCTCAGTCTTACACCTACGCGTCTTCTCCAAACTTTCTCCAACTTTTCAAATCTAAAGTACATTCAACTACAACGAACATTCGTACACTTTGCAATAAGGAAAGAAGATCGATATACATATAAAAGCTAAATAATTTTGTCGATCGTTTAATTTTAATAAAATCGTATTATTTATTCAAGTTTGATAATATTTGATTTTTTTTCATATTATATATATATATATAGAGCATCCATCAAAGCGCCGAGGAACTCGGCGCCGCCGGTGATAGACAACGCGACGGGTGATGTCTGTCGAGCGATAGCGGTCAGGGATTCTTATCGCATTAATTTTGAGAGGGATCAAGTCTGGGACTGCGGAGTCATTGATTGTTCCGCGGACGGCAACCGATCGTACTGCCTCGATCTGAGATTCCCCGTGATCTCTGGTCTGCGACTGAGGGACGACCACAGGGTGACGTTGCGGTGTAAAACCCAGGACAAGATTGCGTATCAGACGAGGCGGATCAGCATGAAAACATTGGAAGCGTAAGATGCGTCATTTGTCTTCTGGCGAAGGTAGCAAAAATAAGCTTCCGTCTGGCGGGAAACGCCGGACTATTCAGATATATTATGCTCCATCCCTCCAGGAAAGCGAGGAACGTACCGGGTCTACTAAACGGCGGCGCCGAGAATGCCCTCAACGCGGACGTGGGGCTGTTCAGGAAGACTTATGGCTCGAAAAACATTTTCGACACGAGAATACAATCGGGTGGCACGGTTGTCCTCGGCGAGGAAATTCTGCTCCGCGTGTTAGTCAACGATGACGATAGTAAGCGCATTAGGGCTGAACAACGATGATAGTACTATGCATACTTTTGTTCCTTTAGTAAAATGAATGGTATGCTTGAAACTCCGACAGTAACTTTTCAACGCGTGGTCTGCTAAATCGATAAGTTCATTCGAGAAGAAAGATATATAAGGGAGATTTACACAAGAAATTCGTTATTACAGTTCTATTAAATTAATAATAGAAAAATAATCAGAACAGGCGAGAATCAAGATATATAATTAATATCTAATTCTATTAATACTAATTATACTCTAATCAAGTATTTAATTAAATAGAAATATGAGAATAGAGTTGAACAGCAAAAATTATTTTAATTATATACACTCTTAATTATTTTAATTTTCATGTTTACTCTCTCGCGTCTCAAAGGCTGGCGACATTCGAAAATTGGCCAAGTGACGATACACTATCTGGAGGAACGGCAACGGCAGGAGATTATCAATAGTCTGTGGATTCTCGATAAGGATGGCTGCTTGAATCCGGACGTACGCGAGATTTGTCCTCGAGAGCAATACGCGGTGTCACCGTTGGAGAATTACCTAATCTTCCAGGCGTTCATGTTCGAGGGTATGAGAGAGACCGATGAGATTTTCCTTACTGTGAGGATCACGGCGTGTCTGGAGCCCGTGGATTGTATCCTGGATTGTCCCGGTAATCACGTTAGACGTGCCAGAAGCATCCCGGAGCGAAATAACACCGTCGAGTGGCAGGACGACCTAGTCCTACGAGTGATTCTTCCACAGTACGAGTCGCGTATTTCGCAGGATTATTATTTAGCCATTTTGATATCAGCGGTCGCATTACTCGCGCTAATCGCATCGTTGTGGCTCATCAAGACCTCATTTCGCCAAAAAGTAGCGAAATCCCGAATAACATTAAACCCTTAATTGCATCCCTATGATTATATATAGCATTTTAAACTGTATATAATTGTATAATGAATAAATTATTGTACATTATGTGATTAATTTTAATTTCGCTAATAATGCGATCGTCGCATTCTATGAAAGCCTTAGGTGGGGATTACACATATATTTCGGTCTTATGAGACGCGACTCGGCATCTCCCATGCATCCAGCTCGGAACATAGCTTTAGCCCGACCGCGAACAATGCGAGAGACGCGAATATGCTTCTCACGAACGGGTCCCTGCTCAAAGTGTACACCATGCAAGCCAGAGAGCACGTGCATACGTCCTCGAAGTAGCTGAAGTCCTTCGTCAGATAATAATGATCTATGATCCGCTGACGTTCCTTCAATTTGCGTATAATGCGTTCTGTAATGGGAATGAATTTCGATTTGTAGAATGTAAACTGATATGCATATATAAAGTGTGTATATATATATATATATATGCAAGTATCGTTAGAAGGGCAGATCAATACAAGAGATGAGTATACTCTTGAAAATAAGCTGACTGCTTGCCTCTCTGCTTCCATACTAAACAGTATGTCTCATCGCAAACATCTGCAACTACAGGCGCAGGCTCACGCGAGACGATCCGATCTATTATCGAATCCTCAAGAGCTCTTGCAGGTATTTCTTCTCTAACCGGTCGTTCTTCAGGCATTGCGGTCACCGCTTCTGGCTCCCTTGGTGCTCTGACAGGTCTTTCGCGATCGATTCCGTTGTACAAGGCGACTGCATTCCTGGAAATTTCACGACGCTCCACCTCCCTCGGCTCCTCCGGAATTTCCCTCGCTATTACGGCAGGCAGAAGCTCCCGCAATTCCTCGTCGATAAATTTCTCGTAGTCAGTAATACCTTCCTCCTCTTCTTCAACATATTCTTCCAACTCTTTCAACTCGACTGAAATTATCGTTTAAAATTATTAATCAGTCAAATTTTTCATAAATTCGTTTCTATCAATTATTATTCTTAATTACAATCCTTTTCTAATTCTTGCGATATTTCTAAGTCAATCTGTGCTGCTGGCGCTCGTTCGATCTCATCTTCAATAATCTCCTGTTTCTCAATCGCGACTAGAACTTCCTCTGCAGGTTCAACTGTGACTCTTTCAACGATCAAATCCTCTTTTTCAACAAAATCGATTTTCTCGTCCGTTATTCTTTTTATTGGAACAGCTTCTTCCTGGATGATCACATGTTCTTCATCTTCCCTTTTCAATTTCTCTCCATTCAAATCAATTTTCTCTTCAACATAGTCAATATCAGGTATCTTTTCTGGGATATCTATTTCTTTCTCGATGATCACAACTTCTTGGTCTAATTTCTTTTCATTCAAATCGATTTTCTCTTCAACATAGTCAATATCAGGTATCTTTTCTGATGGGATATCTATTTCTTTCTCGATGATCACAACTTCTTGATCTACTTTCTTTTCATTCAAATCGATTTTCTCTTCAACATAGTCAATATCAGGTATCTTTTCTGATGGGATATCTATTTCTTTCTCGATGATCACAACTTCTTGGTTTAATTTCTTTTCATTCAAATCGATTTTCTCTTCAACATAATCAATATCAGGTATCTTTTCTGATGGGATATCTATTTCTTTCTCGATGATCACAACTTCTTGGTTTAATTTCTTTTCATTCAAATCGATTTTCTCTTCAACATAGTCAATATCAGGTATCTTTTCTGATGGGATATCTATTTCTTTCTCGATGATCACAACTTCTTGGTCTAATTTCTTTTCATTCAAATCGATTTTCTCTTCAACATAGTCAATATCAGGTATCTTTTCTGATGGGATATCTATTTCTTTCTCGATGATCACAACTTCTTGATCTACTTTCTTTTCATTCAAATCGATTTTCTCTTCAACATAGTCAATATCAGGTATCTTTTCTGAGGGAATATCTATTTCTTCCTGAATGATCGCGGGTTCTCGATCTATTCTCTTTCTATTCAAATCAATTTCCTTATCAATGCGATCAGCTATTTTTTCTATTGAATTAACAGGGAATTCCTTGGTGACTATTTGTTCCTGGATAGATTCGGTTTCAATATCTTTAGTACTTCAGACGGAATATCATTAACAGATATTTCATGAATATGTTTAGGCTCGATTACCGGAATATCTCGCGTGTCTTTTGAGATAACATCCACTGGAAGTCGCAAAACTTCATTGTTCTTTTTCCGTGGAAAAATCCCGTCCGTTATATTAGGGAATTCCTTGACTGTATGTTATTAAAAAGAAAAGTTGAAACATTTACTAAACGTAGTAATAATGTTGATTCTAAATCATAATTCTATAAAGTAACATACTTGCTTTACGGAGTTGTTCCCTGACTTTGGGACAAGTTATAGGACATCGATTTTTTGCAAAGTCAGGTTTTTTACAAGACATTTAGAATTTATATGTAATACATCATGCTTCTGTAGATTACATATTTATCCGTAGGATGCATTATTTCACGATTTTGTAAAATGAAATTTGATCTAATAAATTGTGATTATCTTTACTTTAGCATTGTCAATTTCATTCTTTTGTTGAGATTGACAAGCAAATTTCATCACACAAGGAATTTTCATACTCGCAGTCTCGTAGTGTGTATAGTTTGCATCTGTATTCACTCTGCAACATTTGTAAGATCTTATAGAAATAACAGAATGACTTCGATAACCTCGTCTGAAAGTGTACTCGATTATTTAAACAAAAATATATTCCCGATTTTATTAAATGCAATGGAAGAAATGTTATTCGAAGCTGATCGCCGAAATGCTTTAGAAGTATAACATTACGTGTTTTATCAGAACGCAAAAAACATTTTGAAAAAAAATTACTATGCTTTATAGACACAAAAATGCTCCTTCAATGGATTGGATTATCTCGCGGAAATCTTATGGAATCGAAATTCATGTCACCCGAGTAGATTGTGTACTTGGCAAAATGTGTTTGACATACCGCAATTTAAGCTATGGTTAAAGTTCTAGTAAGAAGAAAACATCCTCGTTTCTTACAAATTATTTTATTACATCTTTTTTAGTCCTAGGCCAATTTATCCGAAATCATGGTTATGGACCAAAGAAGAAGCGGCTTTACGTATACAGAGATGTGTTCGTGGTTGGCTCGTTAGGAAAAGAACGGATGTCCAGGAGATGCGTCAATTTTGGAAAGTATTACTAAGACATTAAAATACAAGTTTAATAGTTCTCATGTAAATTCCAGGTTATTCGTGCAGAGAAAACAGACGTCATTCCTGAACTGGATTGCACATTGAATAAAGCAGAGTTTTAAAAATTGGATTCTCTTTTTATCTCTAACAATAATTCAGTGCATATTTAAGGAATAATTTATAAAATATTTATTCTTAACAACTACATATGGATATAAAACCTCACGAAACTGTCGTCTCTTCTGCTTTTGGATAAAGAGTACTAGATTCATCTAATTTAAAGTTTAGTTTGACTGTCGGAGTTTCATTCTCCTTAGCTATTCTATAATTTTTTACGCTTGCTGCTTCAAAATTATATTTAAGATCTAATTTCAACTCTTCTGGCGGTGTGATGCCTTTCGCTTTCATCTTCTGGATCATCATTTCTAAAAACAGCGGTGGAAAATCTGTCGTTCTGGGTAGGATTCTCTGCTCTGATACTTTGGTGTTATTGAGAAACAGGTGCTCTTGATCCTTAGGTACCAATTGATAATCTGCTTTGTAACTCGCAGCATCTATTTGTACCGGCTTTGGATTCTTATGGCCACGAAAGACTCTCTCTACCAGCACCATAATTTTGCGATCGAGCTAAAGCAACATGAATGTAACCAAATCAGAGAATATGATACAGAAATTATTATCTAAAGGAACTATCGTTTCTGAAAACTTACGTAGGGTTCCTCGGGCACGGGCATCCCGCCGACCTTCAATATCTTCATGTAACAAGCTTCGGGATACCTTTGAAAGCGATTCCTTATCACGAGCCTACCAACGCCGAAATTCTTCAGATTCCCCAAGATCTCCCACAGGGGCTTTCCCTTGAAGTCTGTCGTGCGACCGATAAATTTTATAGGCATTATAGTACGCAGTGACCGGCAACAGCAGTCAACTTGTCGTTTGAACTCTAGGATTTTTCTTAAGATCAATTGCGTATTTATACGGCTGTTCGATTCCTTCTCGATATTATCCTCGATGTTATCCTTATTCGCAGTTATTCACAAGATGTGACATCGAAATCAATGTTTATTTCACGTGTTTAAAATTACATGTATTTCAAGTGACGATACACAAGATGTTTTGAGAGAGAAAGATCGCGCGAGAGGTTAGATTTCTTGATTTCTTCGTTCCAACAAAAGGCTACAGATGGCAGTAACGATACCAAAATATTTTCTCGGATGTTCTGAGATGCGGTCAGCGCACCTCGGAGTGATGTCAATTCAAATTTAGTGTGACATGCGAGCGGTGCACGTAATGGACTTGTTCTTTTTAGCTTTATTTTCTGTATCGTTCATTTTTCTTTTCTTTCTATATAAAAATATCAATTCATATTGACACGCGATGCTTACTTTTAACGTCGTAGATCAAAGTGATGCAAAATAGTAAAACTTAAATGATCACTTTTGATGACGATTTGTTTTGATGCTGAAAATAAGCATTGGACATCAGCATGAAAAGGTCAGACAGAAAAGAAGAAAAAAAAGAGAAAAAAAAAGGTAAAGAATAAATTAACTGAGATTAAAATTAATAAACATAATTCCTATAACAATAGGTTCGATTGCAGATGCGTATGCGCGCACGCGCATGGAAGAGAATTCCGAGTTATTCTCGATATATTATGATTATGATAACTATATTTTCTTCAAGAAAATAAAGGACAAATCTGAAAATTTTAGAACTTTATTCCTACATGTTTCCAAATCAGTTTGGGGCTCTCAGAGATCCGTGCATTACGAAATTTTCTTACGTACCAAAATAAGATACTCTTTATGCAATTTTCTATATTCTAATAGTTTGACTATGTTGGGACAAATTCTTGATTTAAACTTATATAGGAATAAGTTTGAAATAATAAAAAATAATTCTTTAAAAATTTTTTAGACTAAAGGATGTATGAGCATAATCATGATACGATTCGGAAGGAAAAAGCAGTCATGGTATAAATATATGTAAGTTATTTATTTAAATTGATAAATATATATATAAGCAGTTGCAAAGAAAATGCATTACTCGACGATCCGAATGCTCGAATCACATTTCGCGAATTATTGCGTATGTATTATTAGCCGGTGCGCAGGAGCGCGAGATCGCGCGAATCATGGCGATCCGAGGATCTATGTACAATAAGTTAAACATTTTTAAATAGTAAGAAGAGAGAGAGAGAGAGAGAGAGAGAGAGAGAGAGAGACATTTTGCCTAGATGATAACAAATGAACGAAGATAAGTAGCGATCGCGCGAATAAATATATCTCTTCAAAATCTCTTAAAAAATTATAACTCGCGCTTTAATATAAATACACATCTCTCTCTTTCTATACATGTATATATGATTAAAATTAAAATTCAGTTTTTTTTCGCTCGGTTTCGAGGAATCTGGCGAAACTTCATCAAATCTCTTCACTCATCGGATACGACTTGTCAATGACCGGAATTTTCTATTTCAGTAATCCATGGTCTGTAGGATCCAGTCGAGGTAATGAGAAACCCGCGTGTAGACCCCGGGTACACCAGGTTGACCGCAACCGATGCCCCAGGAGACGACGCCGGTCAACTGCCAGTGGCCATTACGCTCGCAGACCATCGGGCCGCCGCCGTCGCCTTTGCAGGCATCCTTGCCCTCTTCTCCGCCGGCGCAGACGAAGCCTGGATGAAGGTTGAAGCTAGGCCCCAATCGCGTCCGCCTCATCTGCTGCTCGCACACGTGGTGACTGACGACAGGTACGTCCACCTCCTTCAATATATTCTGGTATTTGCCGTAATCGCCGAAGGCGTCCTTGCCCCACCCAGTGGTCCAGCATCTGTCAATTGCATTGTTCGTTAGATTTAGATTAAAGTCATCGAAGCATTCCATCTTCACGAGCGAGAGCTCGTTCGAGTTTCAATCGTAAGATTATTTGACTTTTAATAATGGATTTTTTTTAATTTATTAGAATTGTAATTTATCATGTAAATAAATTTTTTTCTGAATTTCTGTTTTTCTGCTTTTTTTTAATTATCTAATTCTCCTTTCTTTGTATATGAGGCAATATTAAGTTTTTAAGAAGAATAAAAAATAATTCAAGTTGCTATACTATTGAATTAGATTTAGAATTAGATTATTTTAGAATTTAGATTTATACGAACCTCCATTTATATATAACTAATTTCTTAAAATTCTTGTAGTCATTATATATTAAGAACTCTTGTAATGTTGTAATAGACTTAATAACACTAAAATAACTAAAATATTCTATTGAAGTAAATTTTTTTTTCATCGCTGTAGCGTGATAAATTATTTCGCTAACAAATTTAGTTATAAGGATTAGAATTCGATAACTTGAAATTAAAAAGAATTTTCGCTGGAAATTAACGCTGAAAATTCTTTGAAATTATTTTTATCTGTAAATTATAAGAGAACACACCTTATTCCAGTGAAATCATCATGTTTGTCTGGCAAGCAGGCGGCACTAATGTGAGGATTCTTTCCAAAATCGACGTCGTGGTCTAGCTTCAAAATAGCGATGTCGTTGGCGAGGGTGCCGGCATAAAATTCGGGGTGCACGAAAACGCTCACAATGTCGCGTTCGATGTAAGGATAGAACTCGACGTCGTGATTCACGTCCCATTCGCCTAATCGTGCGCGAAGATCACGACCGGCGTGAGTCTTCACGCAATGAGCGGCAGTGATGATGTGTCGGGGCGAGATCAAAGTACCTCCGCAAACGTAGACACTTTCCGTGGTGTCCTTCTTCAGGATAGCCACTTGCCACGGGTATTCGCCTGAGTAGAAAAGATTTAATATAACAATGTGTAATATAATTTAACATTACGTATAACATCTAAAATACGATATTCAAAATTATACGCGTGAAAAATAATAAATTGCAAAATAATAAATTGTTAAGTACTAAAATTGCAACATATGAAATTATATATCAAATATTTAAAGCAAATGAAAAATTAATGTTTGCAATTTAATATTACAATAATAATATCAAATTTCCAATGACCATTTAACGTTTTATTAAAGTGAATCGATATCGCGTATCGGTAAAATTACGGATTTATGTGACAATATCAATTAATCCGTCTATTTTGCTATTTTTGAAATTACATTAAAGAAAGAGAAACGTCCAACAGTTTGTGCTTTTCATCTTAATATTCCCAAGACATGGGTGTTTCTCCGGGAAACGTCTCTAATTCAGAGTATCGACAGTTTCCTTTTCTGCAAACGCCACTCACAGTAAATGCTATTCAATAAATTGCGTCAGAGAGTCGCGTACCGAATTCCGAATCTCCGTCGACATAGACCGGATTCTTGATGCGGCCATTGATGCCTTGCGTGTTCCTAACTCCGCATTGACCTCGTTGTGGGCGTGCTCCTATTATGTGCGATCTTCGGCAGCAGACGTGATGAGAACCGCAAGCCGGCGGACGTCCGTATCGTCTCTGCGGATAGAAACAATGTCGGTCAATGGATCTCGTCCCGACGAATCTCGTAACCGGGGTCTACTTATCGTGCCCTCGATTTTTATCTGTACGTCGCCGCTCAGTTTGACAGTCCCGCGTTTCGTTAAGTTCGCGGAGTCGTTATCATCCGTGATATCGTCCTGAATCGTCCGCTTTGCGGCCTTAGCCGCTTTACCAGCGGCTCTACGACCTACTGCAACGGTTAAGTCTGTTCAGCGGAGCGAGCAGATCAACCGACCGTGTCCTTACCTCCAATGTTACATCGCTAAACGCCGTCGTATCGCGTTTCCTTCTATCCGAGAAGGTGATCTTCCCGCTCGTTTGTCGCTCGCCGGCCGATGCCTGCGGCGAGACCTTCGGCAAATCCTTCGTCCGGTATTGTCCGCCTCCCGTCGCGTTTCTCGCGCGAGCACTCCTGTAGTAATCATCCTGATAATCATCCGAATAATCATAGTCGCCGTAATCATCGTTATCATCCTTGAAATAGGAGGGATTGTATCCGCTGTGGTAGGGAGGCTTATGGTAGATCGGTTCGTGATGGTGAATGTCATACGACGGGTAGAATGGCGGTCTCGACGGGTAATGATAGATCGGCCTCTCGTGATGCGTATGATAATGGGGAGCGTAAACGCCGTAATGTCCGCCGTAATGACCGCCATAATTACCGGCGTAATGACCGCCGTACAGCCCGTACTTCTTGTAGGCCAGGAGATGGCCCAGCTTGTGAACGAGTCCTGGATGGGGCGTTACGTGAAGGTTCACGTAAGGTTTGATAACTTTCTCGCCGTACTCGTCTTTGGTGACCTGCACCGCCACGAGCGGATTCACGGCGACCGGACCTAGATTTATACCCTGTCCGCCGACCAGCCCGTAGCCCGGGATCCCCAGGGGGGGCGCGATCGGACCGCCGGTCTGCGGTAGGCCGAAACTGACGCCCCAAGTTGGCCTCACGTTCAGTTTCGAGGTGTCCAGATTGCCGGTTCCTACCGTCAGTCTCTGCAACGAAGAGAGTCGAACAAACATTCACCATGGAACCGTGAGGTCTTTCTCCCCCTTTCTCTCTCTCTTTCTCTCTCTCTCTCTCTCCCTTATCCCGTTCCCGGTTTTCGGGAGAATTAGCACGTTGATTATAGCCGAGATTTTCGATGATTTTCTCGTCGCTTTCCCTCACACTCGCCCGCGCTTTGTTAGAAGCGTTCGTTCGACCCATATCGCACCGAGTTCCGATGTCCTCCGCTACAACGACTTCTAATCTATTGTTTCTAGTACGGACGCTTAATTGCGTGGTTGCGTGGTCTAGGACGAACCGACTGACTGAGCGTGTCAAACTGAGCGATACGAATTAAAACAATGGCGTTATATATTTACAAGTAGCATGCATTCTCTACGTCCGATAGTTTAATTGATATACGATATCAAGAGTTTTCGATGTGACATCTCTTCAAATAATTTCGACTTTTTATATATATATATATATATATATATATATACATATGTAACTAAATTTCAACATCTCTCTAAGCTAAATATCACGATCGAAACTTAATAGTTGGTACATGTCTTTGAACATTGATTACCACATCGTCCGCTCGGAACTCGCAAGAAAAGCGAGAGAAATAGTCTGCGTCAACTTACTTCTTGTATCTCCTGCTTGTCGTCCTTCTTGGTAACGTGCTTGACATCTCTGCGGCTTCGTTTCGTAACTTCCGCCTCTCCACTCGCTTCCTTCGCCCAGTCGTTTTTCGTCTGCTCGATCTGCTCGGTTTCATTCACTCCCTTGGGCACCCTCACGACGCTCATGGTACCGTTTCCGTCGGTGATCACGACTTTGACGGTCTCGGCTTCGATGTCCTTGTCGAGATTGCGCGGATCGATCGCCAGGTAGAGATCGTCCTTGCGGCCTACGTGATTGATCGTCGCGCATTGATCATACGGCACGCATACGCAATTCTCATACGAGGTGGAGCCGAAATCGCTGTCAAAGCCGTTTCCTAAGAACTGATTATTGCCATCATTTCCTAAGAACTGATTATTCCCGCCATTTCCTAAGAACTGATTATTCCCGCCATTTCCTAAGAATTGATTATTGCCGCCGAATTGTCCACCGGCGACGAACTGTTTGCCATTTGGTTTTTCGTAAACGGGATAGCGATCCGCGTAGCCTTTTACGGACGATGAGGAAACCGATGGGCCGCTGTTGCTCGTGGACGTTTTGATTTTGAACGCTTTCTTATAATCCTCGAAATCGTTGAATGTAGCGCCATAAGTGCCGCTGTTGCCGTAACCGTAACTCCCGAGGCCGCTACCACTGAGCGCGGGGGATGACACGGGGCCGTTGTGCACGATGCCAGAGGTTACACCGGCGTCCCCGTGATGATAATGATGATGAACGTGTTGCTGAACTCCCGAGGAAGTCGGTTGATGCAGCACCACCTGCTTCTTATCGATAAACTTGTCCTCGAAGTCGGGTTCGGCATCAATTCCGTGTTCGTATATAGGTTTGGACACGAAGGGGGGAGGGAGGCCGGGTTTCTTGTATCCAGGGTAAGGACCGACGAAGCTGGGTGGAGGAGGTCTACCGAATGTTGGTCCGGGTCCAGGATAAACATTGGGTCCCAGTGGAGAACCGAAGCTCGGAGGTAGAGGCACGGGTTTCGCTGAACCGTACGGGCGCTTCACGGGAATGGCCGGAAGTGGACGGCCCACTGGCTTGATGGTCACCGGTTGAGCATAAATGACATCGTGCGGGTGAATGTCACGGTGCGGGGAATAATAAGGACGCCGTCCTTCCGCATCCTCACACTAAAAAAATATAAAACTGTATATAAAAATATACAATAAAAATATCAATTTATTTTATATTAGAAACCATATAAAAATTATTATTTAGAACATAAAATGGTTTTCACGGGCTTTTAAGAATTTATGTGTTTTGTGTAATATTTGTAAATTAAACAGAAAACAATTCGAACATTGTACTCGAATTAATAATGATTGTAAAGCGATACGTATAGGATACGTAGTTTCCGAAAGCTAAAAAGTTTATAGCTTAACTTTCAAACTTCTATAGGAAAGAAGGAAATTTAAAACTAATAATACTTTTACTAATAATATTAATAATACTAATAATACTTTTTATTGATTAAACTTATGAAACTATCATACTCACGTTCATCAAACCGAGAGAACAGAGCTTGTCCCTGATGTAAGTACGCGCGATCGTATCATTGCCAAGCTGCAAAGCATTTTTTACGTCAGGATCAGAGTAGATTTCGTCGTATCCTTCGAGATTGCGACCTTGTCGATTAGATACGAGAATATTATCGATCACAGACTCAATCTGTAATTGAATTTATAAACATATTCATAACTTTATAAATCATTTGATAAAACCGATATCTCTTCCATGTTTCTCAGTTGATCGCAAGACTTTATTGCATCAAAAGTTTTATAATCCCGATTTTTATCTTTGTATTAATATCTTAATATTTAATATCGAATATTTTGCAACAAAAATAAAAATAAATAAAAATCTTACCGATTGCTGACCGACAACGTCAGCCACTCCGCTGGCGCCCGATTGAACATTCGCGTTGTAAACCAATGATTGTTGCGACTCTTTCTGTTGCGTGTCGGGAGCGTCGAACGTGACGGGATGATACTTGTTCTGTCCTCCGCTCGAGGCTTGAATCAGGTCTTGATCTGTCTGCCACGGCCGCCATTGTTGTTGCGAAGAGTCACTCGGCGTCTCGTACACTTGAGTACCAAATACTTCTCTCGCTATTGCCAAGCAGGCTATCAGGATGAATTGCGTCCTCATCCTGTAAAGGACAGACAAAGGGCTCAGTTTTATATCTGCTCTTTGAACCAACAGGCAAATCTTTTTCCCAACTTTACGTTTAAATCTCGTCGTTGTTTTCAGAAAAATTATTTAACATTTATTAAAATTTATTTTTTATACATAATTATATAAGCTTATAATTATATTCTATAAGCTTTATAAGTTTATGTATTTTAATTTACTATTATCATTTTACCGTTGTTCTTATTTTTTTCTATTATTATTTTCTCTTTATTATTTTAATTTAATTCCTGGCGTAAAGCGCCCGACGATTTTCTTCTCTCGAATCAAACTCTCGAGGATCTCTCGACAATTTCTCCATGAGTATCAAGCGCGGATCCACGTGAAAGTACATCTCGCCTTTCTCCATTTGGTCTTATTGTTCACAACGGTTCGCGGTACAACTACTTGGAAGCGAAACCGGGTCAAAATCATGAAGGATACACGTTTGATCTTTAGATTAATCATTCAGCTGCATTCTAAAATATTTTAATATTTGATTGATTCTCGAGAAAGCAAAAAGTCTTTATCGTTCACCGGAGTAACATTCTTACTCATCCACGTGTGATACCAGTTTCCGGTGTAACGGTACCGGCTAAGGTTGTCTCGCATGAAGACGCTTTACAGGCGTGTAATTAAGCCGACGGGGACCAACGAAAGCGAGAGGAAGTTGGGTGAAAGTCGTTTGGCCGGTTCGCGTTAACGTGATGTCTCTCGCCGGCGCCGAGCACATCTTCTTTCTCTCGTATTATTTATTCTTTTCAAAATCACCTCGTCAACACGGAGAGAGCAATTGCGTAACGAATGCGGTATGACGTCCATTCGGGCGCGGAGATTTAAATTTCAGATTAGGCAAAGTATTTCCATATACATGTGATCTAACGTTGCAATAGAATCTATTTTTTTTTTTTTTTTTTTTAAGTGATTAATATGCGTGTTTATATAATAGAACCGCTATATTCGACAAAGATATATGTAGCGTCTTTCGCTTACCGCCTACGACAGTGAAAGTGATTACGTGTTGTGTACGTGCAAATAATTTCAATATTTCGCTTTTCACTTGCCCTGACATCTCGTTATACCGCGAATTCGCTCTTTGCGCGACTTTGATGCTCTATGACATTCGCGTACCGATGTTTTCTATATGACGTCCAAGAATAACGTGACCGGCTTTATATCCTCTTCAATCATCCTCGAACATTTCTTACAATAAATTATCTTGAATGTAGGCCGACAATAGAAAAACAATTATACGTCCTAGATGACTTGACTCATTAAAAATTTTATGACTATTCTAAATCTCTCGCATCTCCTAATTTTTATTACTCAAAGCTCGAGCGCTGAATTTGTTCTTTATTTCCTCTGCCTTGAAAATAAAATATAATATTTATAAAGTGTCTAAATGTTAAAACGATGTATAAAAGTTCCATATATCATTTTTATTATAAACCAAGTAATCAAATAAAAACTGATCGTCGATAGCCTTCTCTTAAAACTTCGTAGCAAAATATTGGGTCTTTAGCATATAATAGTGGTCAGATATACTTGACAAATTCGCGAATCTGAATAGGGACAAAGCAGAGGCGGTATTTAAAGGAAGAGAAAGTTTTTATTATTCCACGATAGAGCGACACGCGTAGGCGAACACTTTTCACTCCTAATTTCGATAAAGTATTTTACGAGACATCTCTGCGTATATCTTTGCGCATTTAAGAAATATATCGGAGAAATCTCAATTTCAATTACTGAATAAACAGCGAATGAATGTATGCGAAAATTATATATTGCCTCGGTCAATCGGTAATCGATAAAACGTTCCTTCTCGCAAACGTGGAAAAATTGCTTTCCCTCTAAAAAATAGTAGGTTTCTATTGGATTAGATAACAAGTCGCTCTATGATTAAACATGAGCTTTCATATCCATTTTTTACAATTTATATTCGGTTTGTAATTAAAAGCACAAGTCATCGTTACTTTGAAAATATTTGTCCATCTCTGAAAGAACTATCTACAGTTACTTCAATTAATACATTCCGTCTATTTCTATCTATTAATTTGGCAGCCAATAAAGTAAATGAATTCATAAACGTTAATATTGATGCACTCGGAAATTTTATTATTTATTTATATTTTTCCTTCAATTTTTCAACTTTTGCAATTACTGATTGTATTGCCATTTGTTTTTGTTAATTTTTTTTTTATATTTAATAAAATAAACAACAAAGTGAGCTCTCAGGTCACTATTTATAAAATATCGGAAATTGTTAGAGTCTGAATTGTTAGTTTGAAAATACATACCTGACTGTTGGTCTTCGCACTTGGAATGCGCCCGCAACAAACTGATTTTCTTGGTCCTCGAGCGCGTCTTATACTCGAACTCTCGCTCTCTAACCGAACACTTTCTCCCTGCACGACGGCGCGATCTGTGCTTTTACCGAAGTCCTCACGAATCTTATATACAAGTCGTCCCTTTCGGGGATGTTGGGCCCGTCGCGTGAACCACCGGTGGGGTAGATCCATGAGTCATTCGACAATAGGCGGACATCCGTCTTCGTGACGCTTCTTCGGCAGACGATAAAAACAAAGCGAACCTAGGAAAAAGTTTAACCTGGACAATATGCCCCGAATGCGTCACACCTGTCCCTTCTGTCTGTCGCACAAATACGAAAATTTGCACCATTTTTCTGTTTTTTTTTTTTTTTTTTTTTTTTTTTGCGGCTATGACTATTCTATTTTTAATCCACATAAATTGCGAATTGGTATCAAATGTATAGGTTGGAAATTGCATTTTACATTATTCTGTTATTTCCGTGACAGCATTTAGAATATTTATTTTTTATCGAGCAAATACGAAGAGAGTACAATGAACTCTCCAACGCGAAACGGCTGAAATTTACATTGGGGCTTTGGCTGAAAATTACACCGGATAATCCATTAATTCGGTACTGTGGAAAAGTAAAACAATGATATATTTAACATGATTTCTATTAAGCGTATATCTTGATTTAACATTTGCAGTATCTAATTAAAAATTTCCTATAATTCTTAATAAAGACCCTGCGATCATGGAACATTAAATTATTTGGAGAGATTAATACTTGATTGCTCTATGATCGATTATGACGATTCGATATCCCATTTATAATTAAAAAATACATCGCAGCGATCAAATAAAGAAATTTTTAATTATTATGCATTATGTTTTACTTGCGTCGTTCGTGATTAAAAGTAAAATTAAAAGACAAAATAAATGAAGACAGCAATAAAGTTTCAATATTCTCTGTGCAAATCGATTTAGTCTTCCAATCTTTCAAATAAATTGCTTTTTTTTAATAAAAAAATCGGTTGCGAATGTAAAATGCCATCAGGCATCGTTTTGTACGAATCTTCGTAAAATTGATTTGCACACGATTCCTGGAGAACACCGACTGGGTTTTCCTGGCAAATCCGATGTTATGCAAGAGACAGAAACGTACACAAATACAAATGCTGAAGAGACTTGTCCTCTCTGGTACTTTTAATGCGTATTTTGTGAATGAATTATACCTTACGTAATTACGCTTTACGTCACTTTGGGCTTTTCGTCAATGAGATTACGTAAAAATTATCATTTAGTCGGGTCATCTCGCCAAGGTCAAATAATGAATTTCTCTAGGACTTGATTCGAGGAAACTTTGATATTGATGTTGCAACCATGTACTCCGAAGTTAGTCTATAAATCCGCGATCACTGGCCTAGATTGTTCTCACAGTGATCCACAGTGACAGTATTAATATTTATTCCTGTAATTCATAGTCGTGTAGAGTCCACGACGAATGCTGTCCACGTTCCGAAGATTCTTCTCACAATCTTTTGCCTCATACCTTTCAGAAGAAAAATGTACCGATCCGAATACTTTCTTCTCGCGGTCACGAGCGCATCGACCTTGACTCTTTGGATCATCAGGTCCGATATAAAATACTGATTTTCACTCTCAACCGCGATAGAAAGTGAAGAGGCGGACAACGCCTCCGTCTCCACGAGAAAATGAGTACGAGTATTACAGCCATTAATCAGACGCGATTACGATACGTAGCATAAAAAAAAAAAAGAGAGAAGGTGCTATTAGGGTTTAACTGCATCACCGAGTTGGCTACTTCTCGTAAATAACTGGGCTCTCCCGGAGAATCCGGGAGAAAGTACTCGCGCGTATATTCCAAGGGTCGCGATCGCATCAATGAACTTTTCCGCTTTTCAATAGTTTTGGGTCTCCCGGGGGTGTTTTTGTTCAATCGAATCCCGTAGATCCTCATTGCGAGAAAGTTGCCGCGATTTCGAAAGACTTGCGTGAGAATTTTCAATTTTCCTTCGTACGCCACCCCGACGCTTCCGGGGGGAGGGGGGGGGGGTGAATCACTCGGAGAACTCGAAATGGAAACCGGAATCCTCAAAATGTTCCACTTTTTCTTTCTCGTCACGTATCGGCGGTCACAACCGTGCCAATTTCTTTTCATGTTTGCCACGCATTCCGTTATTACATAACAGGGATTTTCCGCGGCCTCTCGCAACACTGGGAATTTCGCAGATCACGCCGCGGTAAACCGCGCGTGAATTGTCTTGACCCAATTCAAATATCCTTCTTGCGTTTTCTTCTTTCTGCGCCGGAATGCAAATATATTCGATGTAGCGTGCAGACAATAACTTCACGCGACAGCGCTCACACGAGCGCAGATTAAGATTCATTCAAAATGCATAAAAAAAATATATATATATATATTTTAATGCAAAATTATCTAAATTTCTTAATTTAAATTCAGTTGCGGAAAAAAGTCTTGGAAAAAAGTTAATTTTACGAAAGAGAAACGATGATCAACTATGACTAAGTAACTTATTCGGGTTTGTTGACGAGGAGAAGCCGAAGGGGGAGAATGAAGGTTCAGAGAATAAAGACATTGACTTTCACCAAGTTCTTTTTTTTTTTTACGTGGATGAGATTACACGATAGACGATGATTATCGATGAGGAGACAAACTGCGAGTTGCTATGTATACTTCCACACGGGCTTTAGTGAGGTCGTCGGCTACCGGTCCGATGATTTTTGCGGTCAGTAGGTAATATGGTACCCATGCTGCTCGATCGAGTAACTCGACGGGATCTCCGCGATCGGCGCGGAATAATAAGCGTATGGCGATACCTGAAAACAGCGAGGAAAAGGGGATAAAAAATTGTACTTTTCTGTAGAAATGAGAAGGAAAAATATGTATAATTTCATACATGTAAATTTTACAAATTTACATGTATGAAAATTTTTAAATAAACCAATTTTTTTTTAATGAAATGCTCGATTTTTTAATTGAAGCTATTGACAACCCACTTGTGGTTGGTTCCATTTCTTTCGAGCATTCTCAACACTCTCGAATAGCTGCACTTAGATTTTCGATATACTTACTTGTGAGAGAACGGGTGCGGCATAGGCGAGACGAGAAACTGGTGCGATTACTGGTGTTGCAAGCGGGGCGATTGGCGCGACCAGCGGGGTGAGCTTGGCGGTTGACGCCGGGGTTTTCAGCTCGGAAATGACGGTGAGCGGTTTGGGTGCCGGCGCTGGCGCGGACCACGCCACGCCGACGAGAATAGCGAGGAGGATCTGCAAGTAATCGTCGTGAGGGAAAAACTCGTTTAAATTGGAAAACTTTGGTGCGCGCGGCACGTCGGCGAATATTAGTAACCGTTGGACCGCACAAAGCAAATGAGTCTACGTGAGGCAAATATCGTCGCGGGAAGACGCCCCCTTCGTCGCTGTTCAACGCGAACGGTGAACGAGCACGGTGAATCGCGACTTTTCGAAAACTTCGGTATGTATAATCACGAAAACAACAAGCATTATCATGAGAATTATAATTTTTAATTTAATGTTGAAATTCATTTGCAGATGCACTTCGCGTCTCCCGTAGAATACCAGATTTACTTACGAGTCGCAGCATGACGACTTCTCGGGCAAGGATTCTGCGCGGATGCACTCGGGAACGATACTTCGTATAAGTGCGCGCGCCAGCCTGGCCTCCTCGTACTTATAGAAGTCTCGGGGGATGCCGTAAAAAGTAGACTCGTCCAGCACTACAAAAGTTCCTAACTGCCGTACCACCGCATTCCTCCCCGGTCTCAGGGACGGACAGGGCTCTGATTGCGATACGGCGTATCCTAGTTCCAGAATGCATCGTCTGAATTATATTCTACTCCTAAATTAACTGTAATTTACAGTCGCGTTTATAATATATTTGTAACACAGATAGAGAGAGAGAGAGAAAGACAGAGAACAAAATTAATGACGTTAAAATAATTAATGTACTTCAATCTAAACTTTTGGCAAGAGGAATCTTTTGTCAAAACTTTTCTACATTTTCAAATTATCACTTTAAAGTAGAAAACAATGGAAACTGAATTATTATGAATCTCTTTGGATGAAAGAAATATGTGACTTGTGATGAGTTAATTGCACGGCAGAAATATATATCTGGAATAATATTCATTATTCCAGAAAATATTTAATAATTTAAATCCTATGTTTATCTTCTTAAGACTCCTGTTGATTTATCATAGCCATCTTGAATTGTAACGTACATCTAATCAAAAATGAAAGCGTAACTGAATTCCAAGTAATTATTTATTGATTACTGAAGATAAAAAGAATTCTCGATATGTTTTATAAATATCGATAACACATGTTATTTTGTTGAAAAAAATTTCCAATTCAATATATTTTGTACGAATTTCCGTTTTCTCCGTATTCTGGTATCATCAATCCGGATAGTAGCAGCGAGCCAGCAGAGGTCTTAACAAAAATTAAAGTACAGATTTCCTCGGCATTACACTCTCCGTTAAATATATAGCGGGTAAAACGCGCACGATGGCACAGTACATCGATAAGAATAATGCTTCGTCCTGAGGAACGTTCCTTCCATTACCTCCCTTCTATTTCTTTTTATTTCGAGAAACAATCCTGGCGCAAGAGCCCTTCGACTTCGCATTTTTCAATTATCGATCCACGTCCCACGGATGCAGCACGTACGTTCCCGCTGCGAGATTCTCCCGTCGGTATTTCTTCCGGCGAGTACGTACGTACACACTCCCAGGTGTCCGTATAGGACAGACGTGATTTAAGAAAGGGAGACGGGCGAGAAGGTTCGATAGGCCAGCGCGACTCGAGTACGCGCGTCTCTTCGGATACTGCACGCGCGAGCCAACGAGAGTGGCAACGCCATACGGCGCCGTGGACGTAGGGATACCGAGGTCATTAGCAATACCCGCGGTTCGTTCACCCGAGACCTTGGAGAATCCAGGCGTGCATACACCTTCAAAGGCGATAGGCGCATCGGACAATTTATGTAGGCGTGGATATTGCCATCGAATCAAGAGGCAAACTTGTCGACAAGTTCGAGAGAATTGCAACTTTGTATAATTTGCTAACGTGAATCTCGATTATCGAGGAGATATAAAAAGCATAATAGTAATAATAATAATGATCATGATGATGATGATGATGATGATAATAATAATAATAATAATAATAATAATAATAATAATATATAAAGGTTATAAAAAAAGATGTAGAGACGATGGAATCATTTGGATCCAAGGAGTGAGGATTTGTGGGATGACTCGAATGCCACCTCACTTTTTTATGGGTAAATTAATACATAGAGAAAAATATGCGTGAAAATTTATTGAAGAATTTATATTATGTCGAGTATATCCAATACAAAATATCTTTTTTTTTTGCACGAATATTAACAAACACGATCGATCGGCCTCTTTCCCAGGCCAAAGACTGCCAGTTTCGATCCGTTTGTCAAGTCACGCAAACGACATGGCGCATCGTGCGAACGCTCCCGAACTTGAAACAATTTTTAGAATGATCTACGAGGACCATGTCGCCACGAATATAATCAAGAATGATGACAATTTCGAATGAGCAATTTTCCGAGCAAAAACTGATGTAAAAGATGATCCCTGTAACCCTAATGAACACAACGAAGATCGACAATCTTTTTTCAAATTCATTTGAAATTTCTATTTTTTCCATACAAAAATAACTGAATTCCTTTTTAATAAAACATTTTTAAACGTAGCAAATTTTACTTTAATTACATAGTACTCCGAGTGAAAGAATTTTTAAATGTTGTTTTGAAAATCCACGCGTGCTCTTTAGAGTTACCACTTGACAATTCATCCGGTGATGATTACACATGTTGAATGCTATGCCCATAATTAGAAACGGTCTTCTCGGCTAGTTGATGAGGATAAGAGTAATCCGAGTAATAGAACGGCGCCGCATATGCTATTTGGCGAGTGGCGAACGTGGGTACCGCAACGTGCGACTCGATGGCAGTCAGCGGTTTCGCCACCGCGACCAGGGGACGCGCGTCATGGATCACTTGGTGTCCGTGGGCCTCGATCGTCTTCTCCGCGACCAGGGAGGTCTTCGCCACCGGCTGCACGATCTCGGCGACCGGATGCTGCAGCAGCGCGACGTCCGCGTATCTCAG
Organism: Pogonomyrmex barbatus; assembly: GCF_055798465.1. Lineage (NCBI taxonomy): Eukaryota > Metazoa > Arthropoda > Insecta > Hymenoptera > Formicidae > Pogonomyrmex > Pogonomyrmex barbatus. The sequence continues at coordinate 2,674,616 of NW_028297127.1, read as the reverse complement.
CAGCGCCGGCGAAGCCGCGGCCACCAGGCTCGCCGACGGGTGCACCACGTTGCTGCCGTGCGCCTCGACGACCTTCTCGGAAACGAGCTTACCGACAACGGGCGTGAGAACGGTTCCACATTGCACCGTGGCGATGCTCGCCAGGACGGAAATAACCACCTGCGAAAGAGAATGTTTGCCGCGGATATGAAATCTCCGGGTGATCGCGAGAAGAGAATAGAGCGCCGGCGGCGTCAATATTTTCCCATCGTCTTTACATTCCCGACGAATCGAAAAATTGGATGTTCTATTGTCAAAGACAATGTGTGCTCGGAATAAGATTGCGCCAGTCCGACGATGGATTTGATTTAACCTGTTAATCTCGCGAAATGTGTAGAGGTACTTAATTAATTTGAATCTCGACGATTGCCAACGCCAAAAACGTACTCAGATGAAATATAGATTCTCGTTGCTCGATAGTGGTAATTTAAGTTAAAAAAACATTGATCTTACCAGTCTAAACATGACGATAGGTTTTCACTTACTTTTGCAGATCAGAACCTGAGACTGATCTGTACGCACGCGGATCTACGCATGCTTATATAGGAGAGCGCTTCCGTGATCTGCGAGAGACCTTCAAGGTCCGTGCAATAAGAATCCAACGCCCTGCCACTCTATAGGATGTGTCGAGAAATGCACCGAAGGCACGTTCTTATCTGAAAATATGTACGTGTGTAAAATATTTCCCAGTAAACGTATTTCTTGTCCGCGTAAAATATTTGAAATGATTGAGAGGGCTCGAGAAAGAGAGAGAAAGGTAGTAATTCTAAAAATTTATGAAAAAATACAGTTACAGTTTAATTGTTTTCTTGACAATAAATAGGAATTATAAATATAATTAAAAATTAAATATATATAATATAAATATTCAGAGAAAAATAAATAAGCTTTTAAATTAAAGCGGGGACATTAGTAGTCATGAGATCAAAATTGTGAAACAGATTAGGTGTTACGAAAATCAAGATAGATGAGGGATATAGAGATTACGTTTTTGTCGTCTGTTGGATCTGGAAGCGTTAAGCTTTTTGTTGTCGCCATGAGCTTGTGGGGTACACTTGACGATCGAACAAAGGGGCTCCACGATCTTGAGACTTTACTTTTACTCCTCGCCTCTTGGTAACAATAAGCACATTACGCCATAGAAGCAAGAAGAAGTGGTACTCCTCGGAGGGACGCAACAAAAAGCATTCGAGCGTAAAATTACAGCCGAAAACGTGCTTAATCTTAATGATCTCATTTATCAATTTCTATTGAATGTATGGCACTAAGAACGGCGATTTCAACAAAAGACAACGTCGCCGTTAAAAAATAAAAGCAGTTAAAGTAAGATTAATCAGTCATTCTTGAGTCATCGCTGAATTGTTTAGAAGGAATAATTAACAATGCAAAATCAATCTTTGTGAAAAATAATTTTTTAATATTTTTAAATACCCTCTCCCTCTCAATCGAGACTGAGTCCATTTATAAAGATTTCATTTTCAATACAAAATTATATTTTAGCATAACCATTGTCGAACACATAAAATGTCTGAATTTTTTGCGACTTCGATACATTCGATACATTGAATCAATTATATTGTATGTAGAGACACGGGTACGAATGTTGTCTACAACTTTCGCGAAACCGTAGGTGCGATATTGAATAATTCGCCAAACTTTCCTTCCCTTCGCACGGGGACGGCTTTTTTAAAGCTCCGGTAAAGAATTTAGCGAGTTAGATTCGTGAAAAGTGCATGGACGGGTTTGTATGTTTCCTGTAAATATATTCAATACGTGACCCGTGACGGTGCGCGGCAAAGTTTCGCTTCGCGAGTGCCGAGAGATCGCGTACGGGGACCAAAGCCGAAACTCAAACAACCGTTGATCGCCAAGTCGGTAAACAGTTTTCATCGAGTCGTTCCAAATCCTATTTTGCGAAAAGCCTCACGTAAACGGATGATAGGAGCGTTACGTAGGCGGACGTACGTCCATGCGGGCGTGGCTCTGTCAAAATAAAGAAAAAAATTATAAGAACGGGAGATCGCTCCGTGACCTCACAAACGCTCCGTTGTTTGCCGGTCGTCCGTGCGAGGAAGGAAGCTCGAGTTCTCCGGGATCGCGTGCGGGGAAAAATCTGCGATCCTCGGATAAGCTCGGACGGTACGTGATACGAAGGAATTAGACACTGGCGTTGCGAGAACTCAACGAGGTAGAATTCGATAACAGCCCGGTTCGACAATAACATGTAACGTGACGTTATACTGTTCGGCGAAACTATCCTAAGATTCTAACACGTACAAGGAGTACCCAGGCGGACCCAGAGATTATAGGTAACGTCTGGAATATAAAGATAAGTTACGAGATTTTTTTATCCTCTAAGGAATTAATAAGGACTGAAGAGAGAGAGAGAGAGAGAGAGAAACAGAGCGCATTTATATATAAAGGCAGAAATGGCAACTTTATTGATTAATCGAAGCGATCGGTCGTTCGACCGTGTAGGTCGGCTGGTACAAGTTTAGTCGAAGTTTTCGGCATCCAGGTTGGTCGATGGTCCGGTCGTTCCGATAAATCGTCACGCGTCCGGGTGTAGGACGAAGGACATCTTCCTTGTATTGTTGGTCGTTTCGAGAGATGAAGAGTGGATGTGGTGGCTAGTGAACGATTTTTCCTTAGTGAAGAGCGACGACGGGAGCGTGAGCGGCATAGGCGACCGGTGCGGCATGGGCGACGACGGCGTGAGCGGGAGCGACGACCGGGGCGGCGGCGACGACCGGGGCGGTCTTCAGGATCGGTGCGGTGTAGGCGATCGGGGCGGTGGCCACGAGCGGGCTCTTCACGGACACCTTGTAGGTGTTGGCGTAGCTGGTGGCGACCGGGACGGTGTGGGCAACCGCGACCGCTGGCGCCGCCGCGACGACCGGCGCCGCCAGGTAGCCGGGCGCGGGTGTCGCCGTGACGCAGGCCAGCAGAGCGAAGAGAACGACGAGCTTGCACATGGTTGGCTGGATTTGCTGCTTCGTACTTCGGCGGAGCGTGCTGAAGAGCGAGTGATGCTCGGACACGGCGTCTAGGACCCCTTATATCCCCCAGTGTTGACCTCTCCCACCTCTCGCGAGCTCCGACGGCACACCCGGTCCCACAGGTCCCGGCCACAGGTTCCTGTTGCCTCCCTCGCGTCGCTCGTACCGTCGCAATTACTCGTTTCTTTTTTTTTTTCTTTTCTTTCTTTTTTGTTATGTTGGCCACTTGTTGGAGGAGCACTGCCAAGGACTGCCGTTCGTGGCCTCTGCGCAACGCCGGGCCCTTCACCGCGTCATATTTCGTCGGTACCCTCCGCGTGACGTAGCCTCGACGGAGACGCAATTCGTCGATCATCGTTTTATCCGTTCGCAGAAGGACGCGGGAGAAAAATGCTCGAAAGGGCGGCCGTGGAAATTCTTGACGGCCTTATCTCCCGGCACTCTTTGTTTGCTCATACACGATGCCCGGTTAGAAAGGTTCAATAACATAGCCTCGATCATCAAATTCTCGATTCCCGGAACAGTTCTGTATAATTATCGAGTGATCTATTGCGTGTGCATATATTAGCTTTTGGAGACCGATTGGCGGATCTAAAATACGAGCTCGTATTGCCTCGAGCAAAAAATGACGTTTAGAATCGCTTGTCACTTCCTCAATTAATTTTTGACGCACGTGACATTGATAATCGCTTAATTGATGACGTCGGTTAGAGAAAACACACGAACGATCGTGCACGAACGTGTGAACGAAATTTGCTTTTTCCTCACTGTGATTTATCACATCCGCGATGCATCTCTCGTTAACAATATTTAAACAATTAAAATACGTGTCAGCGAACGTGTTATGCCGAGGATCTCAGTTAAAATCGTTAAATGTTCGGGCAAAGGACGCTTCTACGTTGTTTGCCATGACTTTGGTCGTTTAGAAGGCAACGCTTCTCTTCCTCTTTGTACTTTACCCCATTTTAATGCTTATGAATTGCAACGATTTACGAGCTGGGTCGCCTTGCTCGCGGGTTTCTCTCTCTCTCGGCGGTTGAGCGGTTTTGTTTCACGAAACACGCGTACGTTGTCTTAACAAACTTAATTGTTAACACGACACTTGTGTACACAATTCCCCTTTTTTAAGGCGTTTTGAAAGTCATTTACTTGTAAAATTTTTAGAGATTTTTCTATTTATAATTTTTGTTCTCGATTAGATAATTAAAAAAAGTTCTTTTTGTTAACTTTTAAGCAATGTAAATATATCTTTACATTAAACTTATATAGATTAATCGTTTTCTTATAAAATATTCTCTTTAGAGTTTTTTTTAGAGAAAAGAACATTTATTTGTTTAATTTTTGGAATCTTTTTTATTTTCTTTATTTTCTATTTTATTTTATTTATTTTTCTATTTTAATTTGTGCTCGTAATTCAATAAACGATTGACTTAATTATCGATTAATGTAGAGGTCGGACGGCGGTTACGCCCACGTACATTGCGATGTCTAAAACCGATGGATGTCGGCAAACCAGAATCGGAGGTGCAGACCCAGATGGAAGGGGGAGAAGCATTGTGACACAAGTCGCGCGAAAGTAGATGCTCGACTTACACAATTTCGCACGACGCACTTTGCATACGACAGTATAACGACAGGCACGTATACGTGTGTTTGTCACATGTCACGCCGTGCGTTCCCTCTCTTACGCAATCACACATCGGCAATGACAATGCGTGACAGCTCGCACTGACGAAAATCGCAGCAACTCCGGTGCGACCCCCGTGACAACCGGTTAGACGTAACGTAACGTCGACCGCGCTTCTCTACGCAACGAACGTACGCGTGCAGAATAAAATATTATGCAAGTCTTTACGCAAGCTGTGTCCATGCGTTCTCGCCGCTCGTCGGCGTTTTGATTGATTGAAATTAACAACGAATATCTAGCATGTTAAAATTTTCCCAGCACGTTAAAATTTCATCGGGCCGCGTTCCACGGCTCTTTCCGTGACCGAAATCTATAGTGCACAGATTTATAGATTTATACACGAGCATTTAATTAATTATTAAATTGATGAATTTGTAATCGCGACACCGCAAATATCGTTCCCGCGATCAGATGCCACGCAATTATTAATACACATGGTAGACTATTGTAACGGTCGTAAATTTTATATACGATAGACTATATCTCTCTTTTCCCCAAAGGGAAGGATATTGTAATGATGGCAGTATCATTAAAAGATAACAAATGATTAACAAATATCGATGATTATACTCCTTATCCGCCTGGGAGCGGTCCGGATCTCTCGCGCGGCGAAATCTCGCCGAATCCGGAAGACCTTGGGCGTGCGGGATCGCAGCCACAATTCTAGATCACAATGAGCTGAATAGAGAGAACCCGTTCTCTCCCGCAGAAGGGGGGCTCGGTCCTATAAAAAAGTGCCGCAGAACGGATCTCGGTATCATACCCAGTCGAGTGACAAACTCGCGAGAGAGTCGAGCAACACTCCAGCCCTTCAGCAACTTCCGAACCTCGCCATGTTCTTCAAGTGTGCCGTTCTCGCCCTCCTCGTGGCCTGCGTCACCGCGGCGCCCGCACCCGGCTACCTGGCGTCCGCTCCCGCGGTCGCCGCCGCACCCGTGGTCGCCGCCGCGTACTCGGCGCATCCCGCGCCCATCGTCCACGCGGCCGCCCCGGTCGCCTACACCGCGCACGCAGCCCCGCTTGCCTACGCTCATGCGGCCGCCCCGTACGCGTACGCCACGCACGGCGCGCACCTCGCCTACGCTGCACCTGCCATCAGCTACATTCATTAAGATGGACGAGGGGGATACTTCCTTGGGGGAAAGGACGACGGGGGCTGATTTTCCACGGGATCGGATTAACATTACATTGAATGACAACGTCGTTTCTTCTTCTATCTGAGAAGGAAATTATATGTATTTTTTATTATGTCTAACACACATGCAGAGATAACAATAAATTGATATATTTTGCTCAAGTGTCGTTTGTTTATTATAGTGCGTATCTGACGATTTGTCATGATGACAGCGTATATTTGCGTTGACAGCGTTGACGTTCGAAGGGAAATTCATATCTCTTGCCGAGCGGAAACCCGAATCCTCTTCGGGTGTTTAAACCTCAAAGGGATTTTTCAACAATCGCCTGCGTCGAAACGCTTGAATTACACGCAAAACCAAATGCGCTCGTAAATAAGTTAGGAAGCCTCTCGGTCGTTTTACATAAATTATTTTTAATATCGTACTTTTGGCCACACCGATCTGAAGATTTTCAAAAGAAGATTTCCGAATGTCGCATTAAATGGCAAAAAAATCAATATTCTTCTAAATATCCGATTGCGATATAAAATGCATAAAGCACTCGATCTTAAATATAAATCCGCAAAAAAAGAGAAAAATGTTGCCGCGAGATATTTAATACATCAGTGTAAGTACAACACATCTTAATAGAAACACTTTGTGGAAATGTGTTTCTCTCTTGCGTAAAATTATTTTAAGAAAGAAAAATGGGTGTGCGAGCGCTCTTATCCTTCGTATCATGTTTCCAAATATACAACGCGGTCGAGTCCTTGATGAAAACCGAATTTAGCAAATAGACGCCCGTTTCTTAGACGTAAAAGACAGTTCGCCCGCATAGATCACGCGTATCGAGTCCGCGAGGTCGTCGAAGTCGCGTAGTAGAAAGTCGCGGCGACCTTCCCGAGCGATTCGCATAACTCTCCTACGCAACAACGCCCGCCATTCATCATAGGGACGTCGCCTGTGCTTCGCGATTCCGAAATAAACAACCCGGCCCCATAACACTTTATCGTTACGCAACACTGGCAGCGCGCGCTCTTATTACAAGCTGTGTACAGATTCGTGGCACGACGTGGTAATTGACAGACAGTACGTCTATATCGCGCGATAGGATTGATACGAGAGGCCACGAGAGACGTTACGACGTTGCGTTTATATTCGTTTTACAATGGGATACGTACGGGCCGTTAATTACTACGCATCCGTGCGATGCCGATGGAAAGATTGCGTTTGACATCACAATAGAGCGGGGCTAGCGGTCTTTCAACAAATCCACGATAGCGCGCATCTTGAAACGTGTGTTCGAAATGTCAAATGGAAAAAAAAAAACTCACGCGATATTTCAGTTGTTTATTCATTACGATGCGAAGACCTTTTATTTCGTTACGTAATTCCGCATTGCGAGAAGAGTCGACAAGGACGACGTCTTGGACTTGATTTCGAAACGTCGCACCTTTTTTTTATGCACTTTTTTAATTATCCTTTTTTGATACCGGTTACGAGAATAATATTTCGTCCGATTCTGCATATTTGCGGCCGTCCGTTTAATTAAGATTGATTACCATCGCGACAGGTAAGGAAGTCCCACGACTTCCGATCGACTTCATCATCGCCGACTCCGGAAAATGGAGGTCGCGATCGAGCGCGCGCGCGTTCGCTCTTTTCCACGATCGCCATGGGAAATCCATTTTCGTTTTCCGGAGCGTTTTCACCTTGGAGGATGACGACGTCGTTCGCATTCGTTTGTACTTCTCGTCGCACAAATCTTCCTCGGCCCCTCGCCAATGCACGAAAACGAGTCGTGCATGGGCATGGGCGAAGCGAGGCGACGACCCTGCTCCAATAAATCTGGAGCACGATCGCGTGCAACGATAAGTGAGAACGTAAATAAATGAATGAGCGACTGTCCGCAGCCCAGACCCATGACGTCGTAATATTTCACCAATTTCGCCACCGCACTCTCAGGCATGACGAAGAATAAACGAGAAGCGCAGGCAGACGCACGGCGATTAATATACAGATTGCGCACGCAACCGCCGAATGCCTCTTTTTTTTTTTGCCGCAAATTCTCCGAGCAATTTGAAGTCCATTTTTCCCATCACGAGAACGCTAAAGTACTAACCAGTTTTCGAATAATCGACGCGTGAAAAAAAAACGCTTATTCTCACAAATTAAACTGCGAAAGGGCCAACGGCCAGCAAAATCGCGTTCCTCGATTAATTTCGAGTGGACCTCGCTCTGATGGAATTTTAATTTGAGATTCGATTATAGTGCGTAATATTAAAAAAAAAACTTGTTTCTATCAAAACTGCACACAAAGAGACGGTGGTGATTGACAGGACGTTCGCTGATTCTGGGACGCTCTGTATTCGGGACGTCGCCGTGCAAATTAAATTCGTGTGAAACGAGAACGCATAATTCACCGAGTATCTCCTTTATCGATCTACCTTGGACAGAGATGTTGACTTTAAAGAAGCCGAATCGCTTTGCAAACAATTTGCGCGCGTACCTTGTCACGTACATCAATTTAATCGCCCGGACTCGCTTTCATTAAAGCGAGGAACACTTATCTTTGACACGTCAAAATCAATAACGTCCTTTGTGTCTAAATAAATTAAATTGAGCTCAATCTTATCTGAATCAGGTGTCTGATTCAGCTTATAAGGTCGCCGATTTGGAGTTCCGAAGGGATTTGTTTCTATCGCTCATTGTTCATTATTTATGATCTGAATGAGCTTGAAGGAAGAGTTATAAATTTAGATAATTTAAAGGAAACTTTTAGTCATCCGCCTTACCCAAGTAGAACGAAGGCGCTTATCGTAACGCGCCATCAAATATTGAAACGATAAGACGCGAAACTTAAAACGGGACGGACGCGTGTTACGTAAAGCGCGTGTTATTATATAAAATCGAGAAATTGAAGTTACGCCAAAGTAAAAGGACCAAAACGACCTACGGGATAAACAAAGTTCGCGGCATGCCTCGCCTTAACCTTGATCTACTCTTAAGCCTCTTCCTTGCACTCGTATACACGAGCTCTGCTCCAACATCTCCTTCTCACATTGCGCAACGCTCTTACGCTCCGCTGGATACACGGATGGATGGATGGATGGATGGATGGTGTATGAAAACCTCTAACGATTGCGTTCCCGGTCAAAAGTGACGGACCTTCGCAGACGTAAGATCGCGATACGAACCAGTGTGTCTGGAGATGTCGATGAAACGAGATGTTAACTCGAGATACGATCAGATAATCTCTAATGCCAAGGAAAATTAATATGTAATATCAAAGAATAATCAGTCGGATGACATCTAAAAATTATTGCAAAATATTAAAATTTTTTTTTATACGTTTTCTCTAACATCTGAGGGATTGGAATGCCTTTGCCGTTGTCTTCAGACATGTTACAAGGATTAAAATCGCCGTTACAAGAAATAAACGCAAAGTAAAAGATAAAAATGTGTATTATAAACATCATGTACATAGCCGATGACAATGTTTGTGGCAGTAAGACAGTAAGGCATATCGCCAGCTATTTACAATCAAACTTGTCGAAGGGGACGTTTATTCGTCGAAACTTCGGCCCGATTCGATAGTCCCATTCAATGATAGTATCCACCATATCCGCCATATCCATAGCCGTGACCGTAGCCGAGTCCGTAGCCATAACCGAGACCATATCCAAGATTGTGGCCATATCCAAGACCGCTATGAAGATAGGTAACCGATGGTGGAATCGTATATCCATAATGTCCGTAGCTCACTGCTGGAGCTGAGTAAGGGGCGTAAGCCACCTTTGTGACGGCAGGTGCGGCATATGCCACTTTTGTGATGGCAGGTGCGACGGCGAGCTTAGTGACGGGTGGAGCCACCGCGACCTGAGGACAGAAAGAGAGAGAGAGAGAGAGAGAGAGAGAGAGAGAGAGAGAGAGAGAGAGAGAGAGAGAATTACATCTCGTCAGTCATTTCATTTTGCCTTCACGTAGCCGTATATAAATTAAAATTTCATTAAAAATTTAAATTCTCTCTTAAAATGTGCTCGGTAATTATTCCATTTTTACCGAGAGTCCGGGGGGAGGGGTTTTATTTTGCCGAAATAATAATGCAAAAGCTAGTGAATTCATTTTGCGCGAGAGCTCGTTTATGGATTAGAGCCGGAGTAAGACCGGAATTTTCCTCCGACTGCCCCGGCCATTGTCGAAGCTGCACACCGACACGCTGATAATCCCTTCTCTTCGCGTGTCGTAGGGTCCGGTTACATGCCCAACCGTTTGAGAGCTTATACTTTACCTTGTACGTATTGGCGTAACTGGTCGCAACTGGAGCGTGCGCGTATGGTGCGATCGCCGCTATGCCATGACCCAAGCCGTAACCGTAATCACCATAGCCGTAACCGCCGCCGTAGAGCCCTCCATATCCGGAGTAGAGGCCGGCAGATGCGTAGGCGACGGTGACGAGAAGGACGATCTGCAGTCAAGTGTAGATACGCGTGAAAAATGAGCCGGCTTAAAAATGTATTGTGCCTTGTGGCTTTTTTTATCAATAAACGTAGTTTAGATTAAATATATAATATTGTTTACAGCGCTGATTCTCATTAATTATATTAGTGTTGATTTTTATCACATCCGAGAATCTTTTTTTCTATTAATATTTAAAAATGTATTACACTTATTATTACAATTTTTATATTTACAATGAAATTATGAAAACTTGCAGATTACTCTAAATCACGTTTAAAAATAATTTACCGGCGATTTAAAAATGGATAACAAATTATTTAAATGAATAGGTAGGAGCATGCTGTAATAAAAATGTAATTAAGAAGTAATGATAAAAATCTCTCTCTTTTTTTATGTAATTACTTTAAACATTCATGATTATTCATGTAAAGTTTGTGATGTAGAGATTAGTCGTTCCGTGAATAAAAAGTTAATTTTATTTGTACTATCACTCGTTTTATCTGTACTCTTAATAAAACCTTAATTTTTATTTACAGAACAACTAATCTCTGTGATCGCAGTGTAATCGCAGTGAAACATTACATAAATTATTTTAAATAATTAAAATACTTATTTTAAAAAAATTGAGATTTTCATCATTATTTTAATTACATTTCTATTAAAATACATTTATATTTTATATTTAAAATAATTTTTTATTCTGGTTCTAAATCATCGCAAAATTTTTTATATTACTTTTGAATGCAATCTAAAATAATCTATAATTTCTTAATTGTAAATAAAATAGATATTTCCTTAGGACAGCTTTTACACATAAATCGCGACGAAAATTTCGAAACAAAACTCGATATATAATTTTATACATCGATTCAGGAAACGATTCAGGAAACATTTGCAAAATTAAACTCGCAACTTCATAAAATCAGAGTGTATTTTACTTTTATAAGCAAAAAGTGCGCAGATAAGAATTTGAGAATAATTTTCTTCCAAATGTCGTCTTTCAAAAATAAAAAGAAAACTGAGAAAAGATATGTAAACGTAAAGAGGAAATGAATATAATATACGAGTATGAGATAAATAAAGCAGCGTATTCCTAGAAAGCTCTTTTGCCGCCAATTGCTTATAGTAATGGATGTCTCTATGCGAGATTATCCTAAATGAGGATGCGAAGCTTCTAAGCGAGTGATTCATGTCGTCGCGCATAGCCTTCGGCTTTATTTACGCATATCCAGGATGATTTCAAGCGCGTATCTATTCATACGTTATGAATGAAACGAGCGTATCCCGGCGCGATAAAATCGTGCCTGCGGCAGTAAGTAAAGTTCACAGCAAATGTTACCTCGGATCCGAACATTTCTCACGGTATTGCGACTCAATCCTCTCCTCCTCTCCTTATAGCTTGAGATAAGTCTTATCTCTGGATAAAAGCAAAGTTACAAGAAAGAAGAGAGAAAGGGAGGGAGAGAAAGAGAGAGAAACAAGTGTCATTTTCGAAATATGAACGTTTTTACATCTCACGATATTTTATTCCTGGAACGCGATCCCACCCTCGACGATCGCACTTTCTTTTAAGATACGAACGAGAGAATTGCAAAATTTAAAAGAGATCCGTTTTAAAAACCCAAGGAATTATATATAAAGTTACGTAGATATGGGGGATATCCAGTGGATTCCCGTGGCATCCGGGAAAAACTACGTGGAGATATCTATGCACTCCCCCACGAGAAAAGTTTCGCCAGCGTTCAGACCGCCCCGAGTGGCGCGAGAGAGTGGTTCACTCACCAGCTTAAACATGTTGCTCCAAGTGCTTGCGATCTCTCGGTACTGTGGACTGACTACATCTCCTGTACCCTGTCAGATCACTTATATATCCCCCGGCGGATTGTTTTTGCTCGACACTCGCGCGTCAAGATTCAAGGGGGAGAGATGCGGAAAAAAAGTTTTCCCTGCCAATCGCGGACGAGGCGAATTCGTGAAGCGAGGTAAACGGCGTGGGGCCCGATCCGCCGATAGTTGTGGGGTGGGGTGGGTCGCCGGGCCCCGGGACTCGTTACGCGTTCACCTAGATCCTAGATCCTTTGCGGTGCCGTGGATGACGTGCCGCGTGGTCTCACCGCGACGTTCGCACGAAGGACGAAACCATTATCGGCCACAGGCGGGAGAAAAGAAGAAGGAAAAAAAAAAAAGAAGTATCGGTCGTTCGATTCGCATCGTGAGAAAAAGCGCGTCCATGCCACCTTGAGCGCACACGCGCACGAACGAGCCGAGGGAGGAAAGGAGAGAGAGAGAGAGAGAGAGAGAGAGAGAGAGAGAGAGGTGCTCCCTCCGTGTCTCTCTTGTGTCTCTTCACCATCGGCACTCTCAATCGCTTTCTGTAATTATTCGCGCGTCTATGATCTTGTCTGTGCTCCGCGAAGTGTGAACAGAGCAACACGGGGACCTCGACCGATCGAATGTGGCACGCGGTGCAGAGGTGATACTGAAAGAGAAAGAGCGCGAGAGCGAAAAAGAGAGGACTTCTCGCTCATATTTCTCTTACGTTTTATCATAATCTTCTCTTATTGCAGTTTTTTATATTAGCATTTATATTAGCCTCTTATATTATTATAGGTTTATCTGATAGTTATTATTTTTTTTTTCATCCCGTTATATATTTATTTAGCTTATCTTTATATCTCTTGTATCTCTTGCGTATATTAAAGAAAAATTTAGCTGAGATATTTCTTCTTGCACATTACGATATTATTACCGCGCATTTAAATCTTTATATCTTTACTTTCAAATATATATATATATATATATATATATATATGTGAGTATATAGTCTCTCTCAGATAAATATGCCACACCGCATTAATCTCGATGCTTCCTCGATCGAGGATGAGTGGGTGTGTCAACGCGAGTGTCGCTTCCGGTCGTCGTCGGAGCGAAAAATGAATCATCTCGCGTATGCAACGAGCTCGTGGAAATGCGTTCTCTGTACACAGTTTATAACTAGCATAACAACACATTGTACAACTCGATTATTCATGGAATTCACTCGTTCAGAGAGATAATAATGCGGATCGTGCGCGCAAAAATAGAAACAAGAAAAAAAATAAGAGGGAAAAGAGAGGCGGCCCGGAGTACTTCATTAACTGCGGAACAAACATTTCTGCGTACTCTTTCCTCGCTCGCCTCGCTCAATGTCGTATACCTGCAGCCTTGTTGGTCGCGGCGGATTATCTTCGTCCTTATTGCGACTCGTGCTTACACGTCACCTCATATACACCGCTGGCAAACACACAATGGTAACGCGAGCGTGAAAAATTTCCGCATAATAAACGTTTACCATTCACTGTCGCCTTCCTAATAAAGTGCATAGGTGCGTCATACATATGCATATATGCATATGCTTCTTACTCTTAAGAAATTTTTATTAAATCGTTTATTTCCGCTTCCAGTTTGAAGACCCGGCTTCGACTTGTCATGCCAAAGTGACAACTTTACACTCGGAGAAATCAGATATTAACATAATACCGATCGTCCCTCCTAAATTTCATTTATAAATTTTTTCATCGAAATTTCAGACGGTTTTCTATTTCCGCAGTATTCTTGATATCACGTTTAAAACTATTTTCCGAAAATTTTACATCGGAATAAATTTTATCGAGGTAGTTAGCGTTTGCGAATAATTTTTATCATCCCGAATAAGTCTCAGTTGATTTTAACAGGCTTTTGCGCGGCAGGATTAAACGAGCGATTCGCTATATATTCCCTATCGTTTTTCCGCTGGTTTTTTTTTACGGGTTACGCGACCATTTGTAACCAGCCCTAATGGTTTACGATGCGATTAACTCGGCTGCGCGCCTCACTATCTACCCCTTACGTGCGCCCGCGAGGCACGCCTAGACCGATCGCGGAATTGGGGCTAACGAAGATAAATATCGGCGTGCGATACATACATATATCGCCGAGTGAGCTACGCCACGACGTGCCGTGTGTATTGTATATACGCGAATTCCCTTTACGTGGAAACGCAAAATGTCGCTGCAAGACAAACGGTCCGCTGTCTCCTGCCTTCGGGCCCGCGGGCGATCGATTTTTAAAAGACGGCCGGCTACCGAAGAGAGAGCAATGCACAGTCGGGTGACGATGCACAATGCAATACGTACCAAGGCACATATACTGGGTGTCTCTCTTGTGGAACGTTACCTTTTTTTAAGATGGATTCTCCTTGGTGGAGTCGTTCCCGTTCGACGAAAATATCGAGGCGCCGATAAAACTCGAGTTATGAACGATTAGAAAACAGGGAAAAATTTCTTCTCGGAAATTCAATTAAATTTCAAGGATATGTTTTTTTTTAATTTAAAAATTTTATGAAATCCAAACTTCAAGTTTGGGCGGGCACGCGTTGCTGAAAATTAATAAACCGAGATAAATGATGATTTTCCGCGATATTCATAATAAAAATTTAGTTTAAATTTTAAAATTTTTATAATCCGAAGGATCCGTTGTTAAAAAATAAAGCGCGGCAGATTGAACACCGTGTATTCAAGCCGAAAGGGATTAAACCTGTTAACCCGTGAATCCTGCGCGTTTTATGTGATGCATGGCATTTTTTATCTACCGTTCTATTTTGCTTATCGGACAACGTCAGCTCCTCCGCCGCTGTCGAATAAGTCCTCTTGCTTATACCATCGACGAAAAGCGACAATAAACGCAAACCCCCTCTTCTTTCATGGGACGATGCGAGTGTCGATCGCGCCTATTCCGCTTTCCTGTTTAAATGTAATTATGTGAGATCATTCGCGACCGAGGTCGTTAGCGAAGACCGAAGACGCGGGAAACCGCGGCAAGAACAACAGGCGAAACTGGAACACCATGATCTAAATCCCGAGTTTATGCGTCTGCATTATTAGCATTAGCATTAGCACCACACGTGCTCTCAGCAACGAAGTGCCCGATCCTCGCGTGTGTTTATGTCGCGGTTACGTAAACGCCCCTCGCGACAGATAAACACGGACGTTCCCAAAGAATTTCTAAAAACGGCGAAAAGTCGCACATAAAGTCGCCAAAGGAATGATGCGGAAAAAGATGTCAATTTACATTTTTCTTTCTTTTTTTTTTTTTTTCTTACACATTTCTTTCCGATATCTTTTCATGACGCCGCGGCGATAAGCCCTCCGGATTCCCGCGTCCATCTCGGAATTGGCGCGAATCTTCATGTAATATTGACCGAGGACAGCCGATATTTCTCGTTCCGCGCGACGGACGTCCACCTCATTTTTCGCGGGAGATTCAGGGATGCGTGACGTCGCTCAACGACGACGAGTCCTCGATCTCCGCGCGCCGCGGCGCGGCGGGGCGGCCGTTCTACAATTATTATTTGTCGATAATGTCCCCGAGCGCAAGAATGAAACCGTGTGTGTGTGCGGGAATACGGCCGGGTTGTACGACGTCGGCACCGGTAATCGGCAGTGATGCCGGCGTGATGTACGAGTCTCCGATACCGCGCGCTGCCGCGATTTATTACGTCGCGTTATCGCGACGTCGGGGAATTGTAAAAGAATCGCCCCCGGGCGCGTAGAATGGAGTGTCCCGAAATAAATCGCGGAGTGATTTTTAGCCGGCTAAACGGGCCGTTACCTCGCGCGCCCGTTTTATTCCGCGAACGCGGAATGGATGGCGTTTAATAAAATTAATCTCGACATTAAAGCACGCATTAAAATTAAAACGCAGTGGAAATAAAATAAAGCGTAGTAAATTTAATTGCAAAGCAGTATAACGAATACGCCGCTGAATAACAAGGAATATTGCGAATATCGTGCCATTTGAAATGCATAAAACGCAGCGAAGGGATCGGTTTCAATTTTTAATTAAGGTTTAAAATTTCTCTCTTCCTCTCTTATCCTCGCCCCTTCCTTCTGACCTCCCACTCCGCCAAGCAGTCGAGGGTAAACAAATGCCGTCGTTTGGTGCTTGCGCGTGGTGCTTTACTTGAAGGAGAGGAAGCAGGAAACGTTTCCCCGATACGTACATTTCGCATTATCTCCGTAGCGACCGGAGGTTACCCAGAAACCAGGCGCAAACCCCAAAGTGTGAGAGAGTGTTCCGTTCCGTCGTGTTGTAGACGCGGTTAAGAGGATGCGAGAGAAATGAGAGCTTCTTACGCGGGAAAATGGAAGAGCTTCTTTTTCGTTCTTTTTTCCTTCTTCTTTTTTTTTTAATCTCTTTTCTCTTTTTTATTTTGTGCACGTAATATACTTTCGACGATAAGGGACACGCGGAAGACGAGGAACAACAAAGTGTCGGCCGACGTTAGCTCGGCTACATATTATTTTACACTCTAAGAGGATACGGAGGGAGAGATGATGTAACTACGTAAAGAAGCGACGAGAGAGGAAAGGGAAGGCGGCAGGTGTAGCGAGCACTCGATAAACATCTTCCGGAGATGGGGACAATCTTCACTTGTCTTCGCCCTCGCCCTCCTCCTCCTCGTCGAACTCGCCCTCCTCCTCGGCGGTCGCCTCTTGGTACTGCTGATACTCGGACACGAGATCGTTCATGTTGCTCTCGGCCTCGGTAAACTCCATGTCATCCATACCTTCGCCGGTGTACCAGTGCAGAAATGCTTTGCGACGGAACATCGCGGTGAATTGCTCCGACACTCTCTTGAACAGCTCCTGCGACGTGCATTTAATATTTTACATAATTTATTCTCAGTCATTTATTCTCAAGTGATAATCCAACGCGAATCGATAATACACTTTTTTTTTCTTAAATTTAAACTTTTGAAAAATTGATGAGAACTGTAAATTTAATTAGCTCGGTTGAACTCTTCTGTTTTATGCCGAACGGCAAACGAACCTGAATAGCCGTAGAATTGCCGATAAAAGTCGCGGACATTTTTAGGCCCCGCGGGGGTATGTCGCAAACGGCGGTTTTCACGTTGCTCGGTATCCACTCGACGAAGTAGCTGCTGTTCTTGTTCTGGATGTTGAGCATCTGCTCGTCGACCTCCTTCATCGACATTCTGCCGCGGAACACCGCGGCCACCGTCAGATATCTACCGTGCCGCGGGTCGCACGCGGCCATCATATTCTTCGCATCGAACATTTGCTGGGTGAGCTCCGGCACCGTGAGCGCCCGGTACTGCTGCGAGCCTCTGAAATCATATCATTTTAGAATTACGTCAAAAACTTGAAAGACGTAAAATTATACACGCGAACAGCTCTTCCCCGAATAATTAATTACATCAATCTCGTTGCGTTGCGAGCGAAACTTTTGTTTGAACGAGCCAGCAAATTAACATCGATTCTCGTGGCATCGACCAATCGGAAGTACCGACGATTTATTTAACTGAATAATTCTCTCTTTAATTTTCAATTAATTTTTATTGCAAGAGATGGAGATAACGCGAACCTAGAAGTCAGGGGGGCGAAGCCAGGAATGAAAAAATGCAGCCGTGGAAAGGGGACCATGTTGACGGCGAGCTTCCTCAGGTCGGCGTTGAGCTGGCCGGGGAATCTCAGGCAAGTGGTGACGCCGCTCAGGGTCGCGCTGACGAGATGATTCAGGTCGCCGTAAGTCGGCGTGGTCAGCTTGAGGGTCCGGAAGCAGATGTCGTAGAGCGCCTCGTTGTCTATGCAGTAGGACTCGTCCGTGTTCTCCACCAGCTGGTGCACCGAGAGGGTGCAGTTGTAGGGCTCGACCACGGTGTCCGATACCTTCGGGGGAAGGAAGCGGGAATAGAGATGCTGACGTGCAACGTATCCCGCTCGCGGTATCGGCGCGCTCGCGCTCGCGCTCTCGCGTATCGCGCAACAACCGTTATACACAAGCGCGAGAGCACACGCATTGTACCCCGCCGGCAAGCGCGCGCGGTATTGTCCTATTAAGGACAAAAGATCGGTTCCTGGCGGGCGCTTTGTCTCGCATCCATTGTACCTTATCCCGCGCGCATCGGAAAGACTTTCGCGTTGCGCGCGTTGCCCGCGTTGCCCGCGTTGCGAAATACGCCCCGCGGCTGATTCCCGATACACACGGAAATTCGAAACGTAGCTCTTGACGTGAGATCCGATCTCGCATTGTTCCCGAAAGTCGATAGAGATTTCGTCCGAGAATATAGAATAGCATATCTAAATTATTTCTTCGGAAGGAGAGGAGTTATGTTTTAGTCCGCGTGAGATCGAAAGAGAGAGAGAGGAAGAAAATTTCTCGAACTTTTTTTCAGGGGCGATCGTAAACGTGACGTGAAATCGAAATTCTCGAGAGGTGAGTTTACCTTTGGCGAGGGCACCACGCTGAAGGTCATCATGATCCTGTCGGGATATTCCTCGCGTATCTTGGAGATGAGCAGGGTGCCCATGCCGGCGCCGGTGCCGCCGCCCAGCGAGTGCGTGAGCTGGAATCCCTGGAGGCAGTCGCAGCTCTCGGCCTCCTTGCGGACGACGTCCAGGACGGAGTCGACGAGTTCGGCGCCCTCGGTGTAGTGGCCCTTGGCCCAATTATTGCCGGCGCCGCTCTGTCCGAATACGAAGTTGTCCGGCCGGAATATCTGGCCGAACGGTCCCGAGCGGACGGCGTCCATCGTCCCCGGCTCCAGATCGACCAGGATCGCGCGCGGCACGTATTTACCGCCTGTTGCCTCGTTGTAGTAGACATTTATCCGTTCCAGCTGCAGATCCGAATCGCCGTGGTACGTCCCCGTGGGATCGATCCCATGCTCGTCCGAAATTACCTCCCAAAACTGCGATTATTGTAATTTGGAGAACGCAACTTTTCAAGAAATTTCTCAAGAAATTCGATATCGCATCGATCAATCATTCTGACAAGAAGATTATTTTTCGCCATTATGACTAACGTGTAATTCTGAATTGTCTTTTTTTCATCCCAATTAAACTGGAATTATATATAAGAGATCGTCCACGTACCTTGGCTCCGATCTGATTGCCGCATTGGCCGGCCTGAAGATGTACTATCTCGCGCATGTTCGCTAACTCAGCCTCGACGTCGCGGATTCTCCTCTTCGCCTCGACGTCGCGAATTCAACCGAGATCTCAAACCGAAATCTCAAAACTCGTCGTCGTCTGTTTTCGTTACCTTGGAAATGCGACACGCACCTCCGGATTCCGGCGTGCCGGGCGATGCGAAAACGCACCAGGAGATAAAGTCGCGAGCGCAAAAGATCTCCGACGAGACTCGTAATAATTCCCGGCGAAGTCCCTAACCCTAAGAACCGTAACTCGGGTAATTTGGCTGAGTCAAACTTACGTTCCCATGGATACACGGCGAGAAGAGAGTATCTCGGTGCCGCTTCTGTTTCGGGACAATTGAATGTAACGTTGATGAACAAAAGACTCACACCGGCGTATCCGCTCGCATTGTTCGCCGGTGCGCGGGTTGTCAAAAAGAAATTAGTGCGCCTCAGTAGATTCCTAGGTCTTAACAAACGAAACCCTTGGAGAATAACTCGGGGAATTTTGATAATTCAAATATATTTAGATATAATTCAAACGCGATGATAAATTTTGTTAAAATACTTCTCAACGAGTTTTACAATCGTCTTTATTGAAATTACATAATACAGCTTTATTAAATATTTAACTTTTCTTTTGTTGTGAGACATTTAATATCTATTGAACGTTTATATCTTCAAAGACATTTTGAGCTTCGTAAATTGAATTCCGCGTAATGCTACTTAGGCGAGGTCAAAATGAGGGTCTAGATGAAGTCCGCGAAACTCTTGGTCGTGAGGGCTTTCGCTATCTCGTTAACCAGCTCCATGTACACGACAGGATTGACGTTCTGTGCAAGTTGGTGCAACAAGAACCAATCGCCAAAGTGGAATACTCGTACGACACGCTCGGCCTTAGATTTCTCGAGCCTGCGAACTGCACTTCGCAGAAGATACACCCTCGCCCAGGTTTGAGAGAAAACTACAATCCTGCGAGAAAGATCGTATCAATTACACGATCCAACGAACTTACTATTTCTAATAGATCGTTTCTATGAGATAATAATTTTTTTTTTTAAATACACGAAAAGAACAATTTTGCTAGCAAATAAAAAAATTTGTTCAGATACATATTTGAAAATAATTTTATTGGGTCTTAATAAAATTATTATGTACAACGTTCAAATTGGTTCAAAATTACTAAAAGATCAAATATTTTTATAACATTATTACGTTGCAAAAATTATGTTGTATTATTATCCTACAATAATTTTAATGATCCAACAAAATTATTTTCAGATCTGTATCTGGCCAAATTTTTAGATTTGCCAGCAAAACTATTCTCTCTGTGTACAATGCGAAGCTTCGCAAATAACATCAAGTGAGAAATTGCTGAAGTCAAAACACTAATGCAAAAAATAAGTTTTGAAGATCATTTGCGACATTTAAAATCGTTGTATTTTACGAGATCGTTGAGCAAACCTTGCGTACCTATAGATTACCGCCAGGCAACCGACGCCCGCGAGGAACACCAGCCAAAACCACAAAACGACGAAAATCTTCTCGTTCACCACGTTCAGCGGGAGCACGCATAGAGCATCGTGAGTTTGCACGGAACCTGTGGGTCCGAATGTGTGAATCGTGCACTTGGTCACCTTCGGAAACAATCGCGCCATAGGATCGATCCTGTCGTGAGGATTTTCCTCGGCGACGAATGCGGTCACCAATGGCCCATATCGCCTAAACTGCCCCTCCAGAAATATGTCCAACAGATATATCTGTCCTATCTATCGATGGAAGATTTTATCGAGAGTTTACATTAACTTCGCGCTCTCTGATTTTATTTTATTTTATTTTATTTTCTTCTCTTTTTTTTAATAATTAAAAGAGTAAATGCCGAGATTTAAAATGATTGCGTGAGTTTGTCGATTTTTGTACTTGGAAATCGTAAAGAAAGTTAAGTGATCGTATTTTATTTATATACGTTAAGGGCCCTCGAGTTGTATTTCCGGGCGATATATCGGTTTCATTTTCGAGAAAAGTTTCGACCGCGTTTCGTTAGCCTCATTATCGAATCCAGAAATTAATTATTCAGGTTTATTTCCGCACAATTTCCCCGCTTCTGACGTCACAAACCCGGCCGGTCGATCGAGAGCCTTTAAGTACTTTCGCAAAATCTTCCGTTTTCCAAAACTAAGAGAATTATCCTTACCGAATTTAAGAAGTTCAAGAATTCACACACAAAGAAGCGCATCGCGTAGAAGTTGTGACCGTGCAGATTCGTTTTGGTGAAATACTCGACGAGCTGCTGCTTCCTCTCCTCGGTCCAGACATCTCTCAGAAAGGGGGACGCGAGATCTCGCGAAAGAAGGCCTATGGTGCCTCTCTCCCAAATGCCCCATAACGCGCGCGGCACGTAAAAAAGGATGGCTTGTAAGCCGAGAACGAAGCAGACCTGTCGAACATTAAATTTTTTTATTTCTTACTCCCGAGTTTTTCCTTAAGTTACACTTTATCTCAGAACAGACGCGAACTTTCAACGGACGCTAAAAAGTTTTGTCGCACACCTCCCCGTGTATTCTATTTTCTGAAAAAAGGATGGAGAAATATATATTTATGTTTGACTTAATATTTTTCTATCCGGAAGGATCGAAGGATCTCACGGGAAATTCCTCCCTGCATTTTCCTACCCGCGCGTTAACCGCCGCGATGCGAATCGCGTGATATAGAAACGACGTACGGATAACAGATCTCTCGGAGAGATCTTTGCGATCTCTATTTCCATTTCCTCGCGCCGTCTTCCGTCCTTTCCGGACGTTTTCCTTTACATTCACGCGCTCGCGTTTCAGATTTCATTCACGCTCGCGCAATACGTCTGCATGCGCCGGTGAGCCGAGAGAGCGACCTGACCATCGGAACGAAGTGCAGCCGTTATCATGCATCTCGCGTACGTGAGCGCGATAGTAGGTGTGTGCATTCCATACGGAAACTTATGCGATATCGACCAATTCCGTCGCGCGTCCCGGACGCGTTCGCCCCGCCGCATTTCTCTCCCTCGTTCGCTTTCAATTTTTCAGAGCGCCCCATCGAAAAACAATTTAGGGATGTCTTTGACGAATTTCAAATCGGTCTTCTCCCTCTGCCCCGCCCCGGCGAGAATTTCACTTCGAGAACTTTTAACGGAAGTGGAAGTCTTTCGTGAGAAATTTTATATCGAGCGTAAAGATACTTGAGCCTTTGGCCTTGAAAGTTACAAGTAGATAAAGAAACTTTTGGCTCTCGAGTTGAATTTCGGACGGCTTGATTTAACCGAAAATTTTATTCCAGACTCGCGCGGTCAAATGTAATTCATAAAAAGATTTCATAACGGGAATATTTAAATCGCGGACCGTATGCGGTTTTAATACTGATAATTTAGAATCGAGATATCGCGCACATCCTTCCATATATCTGTCATATATAATTTAACAAATGTATTTTCTGCGTCTTCCATTAATAGAATATTCATCGGCTATTTGTCACATTTGTCCATCGATTATCCGCTCATCTATATACGTAAACGTTTCTAAATTCTGACCCATTGGTAATATCGATGATGACGGGCCTCGTCATCCGGAAGGGCCTGTCCTACGCCAGCACTCGCTACACTTCGTCCAGGAATGCCCTTCAGGTGTCGGGATACCGTGAACGTGCTGTAGATCCAGCAATACGCGTTTACGGGATCTTTGTCTGTCAGCAAGATATCAATTGTAACCTGTTATTAAATAATAAACGACTCTCTTGCGATAATCGAGTACAGTTGGAAACGAGACGCGCGAAGGAAAAATGTTGAAACGCAATTTATTATTTATCTTTCATTCTTTATTTCCGCGGGCGCTAGTTCACACGTCAGGGACTAAAAGGTTATCGGGATATCCGTACCGATGGAAGCATCGGTCATGCAAGAAATTGGTTCGCCGATGTACTGCTTGGCAGTTACGAGGATCGTGCAAACGAGGAGTAGGAGGACGGTGACGCGTGAGTGCAGCCTGAAGACGACGTTGTCGACACGAACGGATTCCTCCTGCAGGAGGCATTTAATAGGTGCGAAGAGGTCCAGCATGATTATCGCGTGCTCTTTTGTCTCCGACATCGAAACAAAGCACAATAGAGAAAATTCCAAAGCGCATTGAGCGCATTGCGAGGAAAGGAAGCGCGCTGTCACGCGGAGTCGCGTTCTAAATTTGTCAAAGAATTCGTCGCTGGAACGCGTTCTTTTTTCTATACATGCATTCGATCGATTCGAGCGAGAGTATAGAAAACGTGGATGAAATGAAATATAATTATCAAATATGCGTCACGGGGGAATTTCGCAAGGCGAAAAGACCGCCGTGAGTCACCGGTGTTACGCCGAAATTACGAGCGACGAGCTAAAGCGACGGGCGAGAAATTATCGTCATGTAAATCATCGGCGAGAGTGGCGGCGCCCGAAACTGCATTCGCCTAATTGGTCCGCACTTAAAGCTGCGAGCGGACTCGTAAATCTTGAACGATCTCTCCCTGTAATTTTTGCCTCCCGGCGCGCGACGCTCGTTCTCGTTTTTAATTTATCACTCCGCGCCGAGTCTCTCCGGATCTCAAGATCTGAGATTTGCCGTGGGAAGGAGGGGGAGAGGGGAGGAGATCTTAGCCCTTTATAAAAGTGCACATAAAGAAAGCCATCTCTTTCCTCGACTCCAAGGATGCTCTTTATTAGTAAAAAATATAGTAATCATGATAATTGTTATTATCCCAATTACATGTCGTAGTAAGATAATCGTTATACCGTCGATTAAAGATAGCTGCGCTCGTTAATAATGCGCTTAATACCGCATCGCTCGGTCGTGTGTGCGTGTATGTGAATCCGTGTGAGTGTGTACGTGTATGTATTGTGTGTGTGTGTGTGTGTGTGTGTGTGTGTGTGTGTGTGTGTATCCGCTATTGAAATTGTCGCTAAACCTACATAAATGTTTCCCTATATACAAACAAACACGATCCTAGAATGCCGGCAGCCCCGGAGGCGGCGGGCCAAGTTTCCGAGTCTGTTTCTTGTTCTAATTATAACAGCCCTCCTGAAGGAGGGCCAACCAACGGAGTATCGGATTAACAGGATCCCTTATCGCTGCGATAGCCGGCGACGGTTAGCTCGCCGAGACACCTTACTTACTCTCGTTTATTTGTTTATTTAATAATTATCTCTCTCTCTCTCTCTCTCTCTCTCTCTCTCTCTCTCTCTCTCTCTCTCTCTCTCCCCTAGCGTTATCGGTTAATTCCTAAAAAGCGACCGCGGTTTTTACAAACCTCCTCCTAATCCTCGCCTTATTATATACAAACTGTTTGCACTGTCGACGATCACATGCATCATAATAGCTGCATATTTTAGTAGGCACGCTCATTCGGTGTCATAGAGTCCAGACATCTTGCGAATCGGCGAATCTCACAACACTTTTCTCGTTTCCTCTCTCCTTCCTTCTTCCTCTAAGTGTAGACACTAGAGCGATTATATACCTCACAACGGATTCAATATATGTATGTATGTATATTATATATATTATATTCGATACAGTCGCCGAACCTCAAGATGTTAAATCGACAAGGCGTGTCACGACCCGTCAGAAACCACAATTACTGGATGTATCGATTTCCGTCGTTCCCGCCAATCCCGCCGTATTTTAAGTCAATTTAATTGTATCTTGCTCGCGACGAGTTTCCTTCGAGAGTTCACGGGGCAGGACAACTTTGAGCAACCGCTAAGGACTATATCTCGAAGTCGGAATCTACGACGATTGGCTCGTCAATTTGCATCTGTACGAGCGACAAAGGAAATGAGGATCCACCGTACCTTCGACGATTTTCTAGAGATAGCAATACTGCCTCCCGACAAACGAATCATAAATACATCATAAAATATATATAATACGACATAACATATACGATGACTAATTAATTATAAAAGATTTAATAACTCATAATATAGAATATTTCATTATTTTATATATATAATTATCCTAAATATCGAAAAACAATAATACTCGTTTGAAACTTAATCTAACTTAATCTATCTTTTCCTCTTTTCTGACATTTCGAATTCATTATTGTCGGACTTCGATGCTGAGTGTCCACAAGGTTCTATAATTAGATTGAGATAACGAGATAATAATACAGAAATGCTTCCCAGCGTGTCGCTGAAGCTACCTAGTAGATGTCTTGCTGTCGCTAGAAATGAAATCGCCGCCCGTATAATCAGCGGCGGAAATAACTTGATCGCCACGTATTTACGATCTTTCTCGCGAACAACATATGAGAACGATCGAGATGAGGATCTATGAAGACTTCTATGTCTATGGCAGTGTGTGTGTGTGTGTGTGTGTATAGAAGACGCGATAGCAATACGAGTACAACGCGGCAGTGGCAAATATAGTTTCGAGAACTTTATCATCGCTATGAGGGAAGAATGATGGACCGATGCATTCCGTGAGAATATAAATAGAAAGGACGAACGTGGGATGGGCGATCGGCGTTGACAGACAGTAGTAGTACGTGAACACCGCGATAGAATAGTAAGGAGCCAACCTTTCGTAATTAGTGAGCAAACTCGACGTTCATTAAACCCGGAAGCATCACATGGAGAATACTTGTAAGCGCGATGTCGGATCTGTCGCTTGGAGCAGCATGAAAAAACACTTCTTCCATCTCTCGACGAGTACTTCTGATCGTCTCTCTCTGTCGTTTCCCCCAAACAACACAGAAGTCTGGAGATCGATTGCGTCAACGATCCCGACGGGTTAAATAAGCTTGCTTTGGCGGATTCGCTCTACTCCTCTCTTAATTATAATCTTACCTATGATATAGTTAGAGAAAGGAAATTTATTTAACCGAAATTAGCGACGGGCGACGTTGACGCAGCCGGCTCGAGGACATCTGAGTGACGTTTCAAGAAATTAATAGCCGCCATACAGACGTCTCCGTCGTTGCACTCGAAGTCGTCCCTCCAGGAATACAAATTTTTTTTTTGTTTAAATATCTACGCGGACACATACAAGCGTACGGATACAAGGAGAGAATCTTGATTCCTCGGAGAACGGCTGCGAGTTCGCTTCTGTGTTTTTCGGGGGTCGCGTGCAGGTATCCACAGAGGCACGACCGCGTCCCCTAGTAGGGCACGTGTATGTCCCTGGAGCGCGATCGTCTTCTGCAAAGTCTGCACATGGCGATGAAACACGCTAGACCCAGGAGAATGGCGAGACCGGCGCCCAGGCCGGCGCCGGCCCAGCCGGCGGGCCCGACGAAACCGCCGCCGTTACCGTTAACGGTACCGCCGCACGTCTCCACGGACTCGTCGTCCGGCTCGTAGAAGGTGCCGTTCAGGATACCGGGCAGGGGCAAGCCGCGACTGGGGCAGTTCACCACGCCGTTACACACCAATCTCGCCGGGATGCAGCCCGTGTCGCCGGGACATTGGAAACCGCAGTCCTCCAACTTGCCGGTGTTGAGCGCCCCGGATCCGTCCCTCGGTAGATGGAAGAGCTCGGTCCAGGCGATCTTGAAGGCCGCCCTGGCCGGCGCCATCGATCCGGTGAACTGAATGATCACGGCGGGCACCTCCTCGCTGACGATATCGCCGATCACACCCGGCGCCGGATGATCCACCGGCGGCGTGATGTGCGCCGCCGAGATGATCGGCATCTCCCTCACGTAGCTGACATTCTCGCCGCAGATGCCGAGATACGGGTCGGCATTGCCCGGCAGGAAGATCTCGAGCTTGCCGTCCTCGCAGGAGCGCGACGCGAACTTGATCTTATCAAAGTGCAGCCAGAGATCGCGCTCGCGATTCACCCGCAGCTCCCAGATGCACTTGATGGTTCTTGGCGGCGTGACGTATCCCAGCGCCTCGTAATGCGGAAACTCGATCTCACCGTCGGTGGCGGCCGGCAGAAGCGCCGGCCCGCACAAGGGACTGTGTGCGAACTCGTATCTCGCCTCGAAGAGCGGCGCGGGCCACTTGAAGTAGCTCGAGGCCGCGTGCGCGCCGTCCACCAGCAACTTCAGATCCAACCTTTCGCCCCGAGAGACGACCCTGAGGACGGGCGGCCGCGACACCGTCGTTGGCGAGCTCGTGGCGCTGGACGGTGGAATGCCGTTGTTGTTGGACCGGCAGAGACAGTGGCCCTTGATACCATCCGGACTGGGTTCTCGGATGATCACTCGATCCACTCGGCTGTCCCAGCAATGGCCGCACTGAGCGTACGGATGCTCCTTGAAGTTGATCGACTCCACCACCAGGATCACGCGCGCGAAGAGTCGCTTGTCCGTGATGAAGCTGTAGGTGCAAGACAGATCGGCGGGCGGATCGTTGGGTCGCTTGTAAACTAGAGTGTTGAGCGGCGAGCGCAGCCGGCCCGAGCGCGTCTTCCACGAGGCGAAGACCTCGTCACATTCGGTACCGGGTGTGGGCTCGCCGAACCTCGTCGCGTTGAAGAAATCGTAGTGGGCCCAATAGTAGAGCGAGCTGCCGGAGTAACTGCCGGTCTTACTCTCGAATCGCACGAACAGCGCGTTCGACGTCGACACGAAGTCGTGCTTCTCCATCGGCTTGCTAAACGTGTCGCAGAAGGTTTTGATAATCCGCGCGTCGTCCGGCCAGTCGGCGTCGTAGAGCGTCAGACTCTCGCCGCAGTCGCCGTCGTACGGTTGGATGGGCGACTCGATACGGTTCACTCGAAAGCTGGGGAAGTAGAGACGCGCGATCTCGCCCGGTCGGCCGCGCAATAAATACGTGCAGCTAGTGTGCGGCGGGTACCAGTGCGCGACCGACAGGAAGATACCCTCGTTGCCGCTCACGAGAGACTCGCTGTTCAGCAGCCAGTCACAGCTGCCGTTCTTCACGCCGGCGGTCTCCACGTGGCCGGGCCAATTTCCCACGTTGAAGTGAAAGCCCGTATTGAGCAACGGGCCGGCCGGCGACGACACGAACTCCACGTAAAGATCCTCGCTGGTGCCGATGATGCTGTACGGGAACTTGCCCATACCGCAGAACGTGCCGATCACTGGGCTGCTCTCGTTCTTGCCGTCGTACACGCGTATGTAATCGTACGGGCAGTGCTCCGAGCCGGAGCTGATCGGCCGCATCGGGCACGTCATGATGTTCTCGCATCGCTGACCGTCGATATTGAACTCCTCGTTCTCGATGTAGAGTTTGATGAAGGGTAGTCGGGTGTTCAGGCGATACTTGCAGTGCAACGCGCGCGGATAGATACCCGGGTAAGCCGGGCTCTGCACGTAGCACGTCTGCAATCGGCAGTCCTTGAAAACGCGTTCGCAGTAGCTACCGGGCACGACCTCACCGCGCCGATTCGGATAGAGCTCCGGGTGCTGGCCGTATCTGAGGTAGACCTCGAACTGCGGCTCGGCGCGCGAATCGAAGCTGAAGTACGTCTGATCGGTGAAGTTGTCCGCGTGGAAGAGCACCCGCACGAAGCTGGTCTCGCTGATGAAGGTCTGCGGCTGCTCGGACTCGCCGCAATAGACGCCCGGGTCTTTGCGATTGC
Organism: Pogonomyrmex barbatus; assembly: GCF_055798465.1. Taxonomy (NCBI): domain Eukaryota; kingdom Metazoa; phylum Arthropoda; class Insecta; order Hymenoptera; family Formicidae; genus Pogonomyrmex; species Pogonomyrmex barbatus. The sequence continues at coordinate 2,645,811 of NW_028297127.1, read as the reverse complement.
TCACCTCGGTCTTCGTATTGCCGTCTACAATCTGGAACAACGGCGGGAAACGCGCGTTGATTGTACAATGTTTGGGAAGATAAAAGTACCAATTAAAAATACCAAATTGAGAATCGAGAAATTTCATTCAGTTTAACGATTAATATGTCCTTTATGAGAGAACAACGTTTTCATGTGTAAAATATAATGACAAATGATAATCCCTTAAGTACCTCTAAAAATTATAAATGTTCCCCCCCCCCCGTGAAACCGTGAAACTTAATTATATTTAATCTATAATTAAAGTTCTTTATATATCTTTCTTTATATATCGTATAATGAGTTGAATATAAAACACTCCGTTGCGATCTTCTATGTTTATGAGTTTATAAAAAGTAAATAAACTAAAAATAATTAATGGATATTTATATAGGAAATAATTGTTCTGTAAAGACGCGTGGGATTATTAGGAATTTGTTTAGGAGGAATCTGCAAATTTGCACAAATACGATAAGGTCTTATGTACAGAGGAAATAGTTATTCAAACGGAAAATAATAGTTCAGCAAAGATACAGCGGTTTCCGCCACGCGTGCCGCGTCTCGAATCTCACGATCTCGTGCACAGGGAAATGTACCCGAAGTGACTACTATTGACTTTTCATCTTTTTTATGGGTGTAAATTTGAAAGTCGCGAGGGAAACCGAGGGAAAATACGGGGGAGAATAGAGAGCATGAAGAGCGGAGAGGTAAAAAGTTAGAGAGAGATAAAGAGATAGAGGGCGAGAGAGAGAGAGAGAGAGAAAGGAGAGGAGAAGAGAGAGGTTTACAGCGTCACAAAGATCAATACCTGATACCGAAGTAACTGAGAGAGGTGGCAGCAGGACGAGTGCGCCCGCGCGCGTTTGCTCGCTCGCTCGTTCGCTCGTTCGCTCGTTCGCCCGCTTGAAAGAGGCGCAGGCGGAGGGAAACGGAGAGGAAAAAAAAGAGAGAATCACTTATCGTCTCTCTTATACGGGAGTTATAACGCTCTAATTCGCGACATTGATACGGCTGCACTCGTCCCTCTGTGTACAACCCCGCCGGAACTAAATCTAATAGTACACCCCTCACCGATAATTCGCTATTATCGCGAGACCAAATCGTTCTACTCCGATAACGCTCACAATGCGAGTAGCTTCGCGAATTATTATTTCGTCCACGGCTCAATTCGTCACGAGACATTACGACGCTTAGCCCCGAAATATGAGATTTCGAATGAATGCGCGAGAATCCCTCTTAAGTCGCAGATTTTCGGCACTGGAATTTAATAATATAGATATGATTCGATCAGTTTAGTAAATCAGATAGTTCGATAGCCTCTTGTCGAGATAATAGGTATCACGCTCAGATATTGTTTCTTTCCGCTTCGCCGTGAGAGATTTTTCAACAATACGGAGTACGTCTGGTTCACCTAGGCGTAAAATAGACTCTGAACGCGCACGAAGCGAGACGAATCCGATAATGATATACCCGGCGCGGTTTGCATCCGGCATAACTACGTGTTTTTTGTTTCCCCCTCCCCTTCCCCTCCGTAAAACGCGCAGCTTACAAATACGCGCATTCCTGTCGTTCTATGCGGGTTCACAACTGCACCCCACATGCGTCGGTCCGCGACGAGATACGCGAATATCATCGGCACCCCTCCGTCGTCCTCTCCGCTCCCCTCTGCCCTCCTCCCCCTCGGTTTTCTCTCCCTCGAGCGTCAATATTCAACTCGAATCGAAAGAATAATCGAGGAACGCTATTGTCGAACCGAAATTAAATTCCAGCGCCCGATTAATTGGTCGGATTTTCCCTATTCAATTAATAGGAGAGCGAAGCGGGTGGGGGAGGAGGGGCGGCGAGATGGATTCGACTGTGCCGCTTGGATCCTGGAATTAGGACCGTTGTGTCTCTCGTACGTCTCCTTTCTCTTCCGACAAAGACGAAGTTCACCCTCACGAAGGGCTCACCTGCAGATAACCGCCGCTGCAGGTGGTGGCGTTCTCCAACACTCCGACCTTAAACTTCTTGAAGCGCACCCGTAGAATCCAGTCCCGGGGCGTTCCGCGAAAGGCACGGAAACGGTACCAGCACGAGAGGGGCTTACCCCAATTATCTGGGGTCACCGCCGGGCTCGACACATCTTCGTAAATGTCCACTGTCTTGTTGCAGTGGCCTCGGTCCGCTGAAAAAGAATCGGTTAGAACGAAAAGGGGGGAAGGGACACCCGTCCAGGACACCCTCTTTCTTCATCTCGTTTGCATCCCTAATTACTTCAATATTAATTACGCCAGTAACATGTAATTTCTACGGTAAATAAATAATATTATAGTAATAAGTGAGTTTTACTGGTTACGCTAATCTAATCTTATTAATTATCGCATAAAAAAGTACGTAATTACGGTATGTAGGATATCGGAGAATATTCTCGGAGTTGGTGAAATTCAACTTCCAGAGAGCGGAACATAGTTTTTTTTAATTAATTTAGAGTAGACTTCGCTTTAACGGAAAATTGAGAAGCCGCGGTTAAATGACGGACGCCATCGCGCGATGTTCCCGCTAAGAAAATATTGATTTCGAAAAACCGCGTCAGTCGAGGAATCTATTATTAAATCTCGTAGAGCGAAAATATGGAACGTCCAGTACACTGGCTGTATTAGAACAGCGGTATTTTTCATTGACCCGGTTAGGCAACGGAGGGGAACGACGAAGGAACGGGACACGCGGAACCGATGGGGGTGTGAGGAGAACGGTGGAGGGTAAGGAACGTGCGACAACACGCGACACAAGTTTCGGCCGTGTAATCGATATTCGACCCGCTTGCCAGATACCTCTTATAAAACGGCAGCTTCGTATTATGGCCGGACCGCTTCTCGTTCGTAAATCACCTTTCCACGAGGTATCAAAACCTCCCCTCGGCTCGCGCTCACCGGGGCAAGTAAATCTCTTTAATGCGACGGTTAAGATTCGAGGCCGCGCGCGTCGTGGCTGTTACACCGATAACTCGGTCTGTTAGCCGCGTAACGGGGTTGCGATAATTGCCAGCGGCTTCCGGGGTAAGTACCTCCCCAGGATGAGTCTTCATTAAACCCCGCGCCTCATCGGATTCGAGCGCAGATCGGAGAAAGAGTCGGAGGAGGTTTCAGGGAAAAGAGAGAGAGGGATTGGTATCTTATCCGTCTTGAAACATAACGACGATTTTATCCGTTGAATTAAATTGAAAATTGACAATTGCGTCACTATATTAAATATTAAAGAGACGTGGAGTCGAAACAATCGCGACGAATAATCACGACGCTGGAAAAAACGTTTCTTCATTTCGCTATCGCTTTTTTCTCTCTCTCTCTCTCTCTCTCTCTCTCTCTCTCTCTCGTCACCTAGCTCGAATGTCTCGAAAGACGAGTCGCATGATTCTTATCAGATCGCTAGAACAGAGAACTGCTGATTAGATGGATAGTGCAAGATTGCTGGAAACGATCGCGGTGTTGGATTGCCGTTCGCCGGCAAATAAGTACCGAGATCGTTCTCGCGTGTCGCTGGCCTGGAAATTTGAACTCTCGTCGGAATTATATAGCGTCCCACTCTCGCGATCCCTCGCACAGACCCCCGGATTAGACTTACCTCTGCGAATGGCAGCGGGACTGGGGGTGGCCAGAAGCAGGAGGAATATGGCGAAAAATCCCCAGCCCCAGCTACCGAGGAGTACCGGCACAGGCATTCGAGGCATTCCCGGGACAAGTGCCGAGGCTGTCAAAATACCTCCGCTTTCTCTCCTCTTATCTCCATTTGCCCCTCCTGCCGAGAATTACCTGCACACACACACGCGTACAAAAAAAATACACATACAAACAAAAAAATACACATAACAACACACGTATGCGTGCACTCGTACATGTAATATCGTTCACTGATCCGTCCTGTCATGTGCATCGGAAGAAGATATTGAACACCGAGTGTCCGCAAAATCCTTCCAAAAAAAATATATATGTATGTACATATGTATATATAATTTTATGCGCAAAAAGTATCCTCCGTCATGTCTTTTTTTTTTTTTTCATGTCGCGAAGTACATCAGGAGAAACGTATCAGTTAATTCGATTCTTTGTTTTTTTACCTCAATATTAATCTTCCGTAAAAATGTGACGATTAGTCGTCGAAAGGAGCAAAAAATCGAGGAAATTTCCAATTCAGTCTTGTACGCGATTACATTATTCATTATCCGGGAGCGAAGTATCTTTATAACGTGAGCCACTTGATGGGATGCAGGCGCAAGTGTGCGGACATCGCGTTATCATTTCCCCAAAGGACAATAAGGGACGCCGCATGGTTTGCCAGATGGGTCGAGCGTATGCCGGAAGGGCCTCGTTCGTACGTCCACGTCGAGAGAGCGGGGTGATAATTGGTTAAATCCGCGTTGACTCCGCTATCGACAACAGTACTTCACCTCCGGAATTTTTTCCCTCCTTCCCTTTTCATTCATCACCGCTTTCCTCCCCCGCGTCTCTCGCATTCTCGCGTCGCATTCATTGTCTCGTCTCTCGGGGAATTTAATATTTTTTTTTCTTTTCCGGAACACGCGACCGCTCTGATTCAGATCGTGCGGCACGGCTCCGAAGACATTTAAAGATTCAGAGACCTCCAGAATTCCGAATAGCGAAGATTCGAGGTTACAAAATGGCCAAGGTCGCGAAAATTTTTTGTTTCCTTTTTCTTCTTTTTTCAACAAATTTGTCGCGTCCATGTCGGGTCCTTCGTCTACGATCGATGCACTCGCGGATTTTCAGATTCCGTCGGCGTACGCGAATCGAATAAAGGCAGGCGCGTGCCGAAAATGTCGAGTGAACTGAGTTCGGTGCGGTTAGCGCATCAGCAATTTAGATCGCTCGTTGATTACGCGCGTGCATAGAGGGATGCGTTCGCGGGCGCGCGTTTTGATAGAGGCAAAACAAGCGAAGAGGCACGAGAGGGATTCGGAAACTGGATCAACGATCTCGCGGAATCGTCGTGCGATTGTTTTTCCCGATTTACCGACATTTTCGACAACGATCGTGATTATTTCGTATTATCGTCCCGACGCCGGAAACGCGCGCTTCAGTGCGCGAGATGCATACGCAACGATGCGATATGCAGGTCG